>NC_133619.1:9323826-9441326 GCF_048593235.1 Sminthopsis crassicaudata
TAAAATACTTAAACCATGTTATCACACTTGGTCCTCATGACCAACTTTTGAAGTAGATACTAGTCAAGTATTATCCCTCTTCTACCCACGAGGAAACGAAGGCAGAAAAGGTTTATTGCCTTGTCCAGGAATACAAGCTTGTAAGGAAGTATCTAAGATAGAATTTGAACTTGGGCCTTTCTGACTAAGTCTCGCACTCTGTTTCCTAAATATGCCCAGGAGGGAGAGAGACCTTAGAATCACCTCATCCAGCTTCTTCACTTGGCAGAAGAAACTGAGGGCCGGAGGAAGGGACTGACATCACACAGAGATGAAAAAGCAGATACAGGATTTGATGGATGCCAAGGCCACGCTGACCCTCCTCCTACCCATATATCAAGGCTCAAGTTCAAGCCATCTGTTTTTTAGCAGGGTGTAGCTGAACTACCCAGGACTGCAAGCACAGGATATGTCTATGTTACAATGTGTGAAAGTTCTACAGCTGCCGATGAGTGGTGCCAGACCCCAGGGCAGGTGCCCTGCCATACATGGTCGAGTCTCCTGTGCCCTGTGCTCACCTTGCCAGTTCTCCTACCCATGTATCAAAGCTCAGGTTCAAGCCATCTGTTTTTTAGCAGGGTGAAGCTGAACTACCCAGAACTGCAAGCACAGGATATGTCTGTTCTATAGCTGCCAATGAGTGGTGCCAGACTCCAGGGCAGGTGCCCTGGCATACATGGTCGAGGCCCCTGTGCCTGCTTTGCTGCTTCTCATTTATCTGACCACGACCTTTCTTACAGAGGCGTGACTGACTGAACAACACACCCAGCTTGGGTCTAGTCTCTGCTTTACTGCTATGGAGTGATCACAAGACGCCGCCCATTCTTGGTGCCTCATCGTCCCCATCTGATAAAGGCGAGTCATCTGGCCTGTCCGTGCTGGGCATGGAGAGGAGGCACGTCACAGTGGAGAGTGCGTGGTCTTTGAGTCACTTAGAATTCTGGGTTCAACATTTTCCCCTCTTTCTCCCTATGTGACCTCAGACACTAAGCACTCTGGCTTCTCATCTGATGCTTCCTAGCCCATGTGCCAGGACATGAGGGAAGTACTTTGCAACCTCAGGGGGCTCCATAAGCTCGACCTCTGCATGCTTTTTTTTTTTTTTTGCGCCTGGTCTTGGGAAGCCACCAGCTGGGGGTGATGCTCAGGTCTTAATGGCTGAGGATTGCTGAAACAGTTCTGGAGAGGCTCATCACCAGGATGGCCCCGGCAGCTCTGGAAGATCTAGAGGAGCTGGACTCGGTGGAAAGATTGCCTTCTCACTCACCACCCTTGAAAAGCGGCTGCGTGGGCTGTTAGCGTGAAGGGCTCTGGTTTGGAGGCTGAGGGACGGGCCGGGGGCAAGCCCCTCACTGCCAAGGAGAAGGCAGCTCCCGGCCCATGTTGGGCCAGCTCTCTCTGTGGCAACAGTCCCGGGTCAGGGACGGCTCTCAGCATGTTGTTCCCATGGAGATACTCTGTTATGGTTTAAAAATAACTCCCGTGTGCAGCGACCAAGGATGCATTATCAGCAATAGGAAGCAGGAAAGGAAGGAAGGCCATTGACTTGAAATGGTCTCTTCACTTAATCTCCCTTCGATAAGTGTCACCATCCCGATGAGCTCAGCCGCACTTGTGTCCCAGACATCTCCGTTCTCCCTTGACCTTCTCTCTTAACTGGGACAGAAACGCTGCCGGTCCTGCTTTCCAGGCCCTCACTAGACGTGTGGCCTTCCCAGGCTGGAGTCTCTTAGCTGAGATCTTGGTGGAGAGCAGAACGTTTAGTGAAAAGGCAGAGCCGCTTTGTAAGGTCATCAGAGACCTCATAAGGGACTCCAGAGATACTTTGGAAGGAACGGCTTTTGGTCAGTGCGTTCACTGTCCCTTATTTCTATGCTGGGAACAGAAATAAAAGCAACATCCTGGTCGCTGCTCTTCAGGAACTGTATGCAGTGGAAGAGGGTCACCTCCTGAAAAGGCTGAGATTTGTGCGGAGGATACCTGAGGATCCAGGAGCTGGAGGGCAGGAGGGAGGCATTCCAGCCTGGTAGCATGGAGGCTAGTGGGAATGTCCAAGAGGTAGTAGAAAGAGCCTCGGCCCTGCTAAAGATTGACTAGAACTGAACTCCTTCAGTGGTTCTAGCTGTCAGTTAGGTGACCTTGCATTGCTGTGGGACCTAGAACAAGGTCATCTGCAGCCAGGGTCATCCTGTCCAGCCATAGGGAATTCACGTTGGCTCCAGGCTGGACGTCCACCACATCAGGTGGTCCGACCAGCTCCCCACGTGTGCCTTGCTAAATATGTCACATCTTTCAAGGAATCTAGAAAAGAACTTGGTAGACGTGGGTTTTTAAAGAAATGCTTGTTCTACTGAGTTGAATGTTTTCCCTTTTTTTAAAAAAATAGTAAACATAGAGAGAGGACTCCCTTGTCCTTTCAGTCAGCTAGAATATTGTTTGCAAAATGCCTTTGAGGTTCCTTTTTTTTTTTTTTGTATGTGTAAATCATTTTCATAAAGATTTCATTGAGTTGGGATAACACGCATGATATGGTCGGTAGTTACGGATATTTTCCCGATTTCCTTGTGGTCAGTGGTCAGTGACCATGTGAGGATCCTCCTTCTTTCTGCCACAATATGTGGCTGACTTCCTGGGTCTCCAAGCTGTGTACCCAAGGCTGGTGTAGACCCACCT
Organism: Sminthopsis crassicaudata; assembly: GCF_048593235.1. Taxonomy (NCBI): domain Eukaryota; kingdom Metazoa; phylum Chordata; class Mammalia; order Dasyuromorphia; family Dasyuridae; genus Sminthopsis; species Sminthopsis crassicaudata. The sequence continues at coordinate 9,326,539 of NC_133619.1, forward strand.
ATGCTGTTCTCTCTCCTTGGAAAGCCAATAAGCAGTCAAAATTGAGCCCTCATACTCTGTCTTCTAAGCCACCCACTAGGGCCAAGTGGCGGTTCATCCCCAGCCGCTTACCATATTGACAGTTGCTGCCATAGTAGCCAGGAGAACACGTGCAGATGTAGCGCCCGGGGCGGATGTAGTTGCAAGTCTGCCTGTCCCTGCAGCTCCGGGCTTCACAGGATGACTGATCTAGGAAGAATGGGAAAGAGAGAACCTTAGCAGAGCCAGGCAGTGCCTGCAGAGCTTAAGGGCAGCAGAGGCAGGCCCAAGCTTGGGTGGCAGAAAGTAAGAAGTGGGCAGAGACAGCTGAAAAATGAGCAAGAAGAATTGTAGGGGAAAAGATTGGAGATGGACCTGAGCAGTGTGCACGGGAACTGGCCAGTCACACGTGGAGGGAGACCCCTTACCTAACTCGCAGCGAGGCCCAGTGAAGGGCTCTGAACACAGGCAGGTGTAGTTAGCCACCAGGTCAACACATTTGCCTCCATTCAGGCACGGGTCAGAGGCACACTCATTTATGTCTGTGGGGGAGGAATCAAGACACACAAGTGAATTAGGCTTCTACAGGGTGGCAGGTACCACCACACTCACTTTTCAGATGAGGAAACTGAAACTCAGAGGAAGTGACTTGCCCAGGACCACACACTGAGTCGGATTTGACTCCAGATCTTCTACCTTCAAGCCCAGCAGTCTCCACAGTGCCAGCCAGCTGGCTTCTTACCTATTTCACAGTTCTCTCCTGTGTACCCTGGCTGGCACACGCACTCCGCTGTCCCGTTTCCAGCCTGGCACTCTCCACCATTCTGACAGTCCTTAGTGTCACAAGGGGATTCCACTGAACAAAGCAGACACAAGCACAGGAGCTATGTGATTACATGCAGAGGTCTCTAGGAGATCTGGAATGGGGCACGAGGGCAGAGTTGGGGTCCTATTTGGGGTCATCTACAAGAAGGAAATTACGAAGAAAGAAGAAAGGGCTGGGGCGGGATTTCAAGCTCTCTAGAGAGAGTGATAGGCCTGCAGTCAGGAAGATGAATCCAAATCTTGCACATTCAGTTAACGTCAGTCTGTCTCATCTATAAAATGGCAATAATAATAGTGCCTACTACTGTCAGGTGTAAATGATATATTTTTTAAAAATTCTATATTATATTTTCCCTCCTAAATACATGTTAAAATTTTAAAAAACATTTTTAATTAAATTTAATTTTAAATTAATTGATTAATTAGATTTAAATTAAAAATTAAATTAAATTTAAAAAAATTAAATCAAATTAAAAAATGCAATTTTAAACATTTAAAACAAATTAGAGTTCCAAATTCTATCGCTCCCTCTCCCCAAATAGTGAGCAATCAGACATTGAGTATCTATGTGCAATAAATGAGATAATATTTTTTAAGAAGAGCTTTGCAAACCTCTCAGTATGCTGTAAAGGCTGGCTGTGATTATTATTTTTATTACTAGCATTATTATTCTCTGAGGAAAACATCGGAGCTGCTATTTCTAGGACACTTTAAAGTTTGTAGCGTGTTTTACTCGCATTTGAGCCTCACAATAATGCCGTGAAACCAGAAAGGCCACGTATCGTCAAACCCGTTATTGGTGAAGAAACAGCCTTAGTGACTTGTTCCTGCAGCTGGTGTTGGAGGCAGGATTCAAACCCAGAACTCCTTTTCTCCAAGCCCAGCACTTGTTCTCAAGGAAGAGGGACTAGGATTGCTGAGCCTGTGGCAAAGGGCAGAACCGGGAGTGGTGGGTGCAAAACTGAGGCAAATGGAGGCTTGATGTAAGGAAATCAGAGGTGTTGGACAGAAGCTGAGGAGCACTACTGGGGCTGTAGGCAGAGGCTGATGGTCCCCTGGCCTCTTCCCCCGCTGAGCCTCTGTGATCTTCCCCTGGTAAGACAGGACAGTGGCCTCCTGAGAAAGAAGCCCAATATTTCCTGGTCAAGTCGGCGTCAATCAGAGGCCCTGCCAGATTTCTAAGATTTGTAAAGAGCCTGGAACGAGCGTGGGCTTAGATTTCAGTCTCAAAACCAGTCACCTTCAGGAGTTGCCTGCCTCAGTTTCCCCATCTGCACAACGAGAAGGCAGGGCAAGTGCACCTCATTGTCCCTTCCTTTTGTCATTTCCCAGGAATTTGTGGCCCAGGGTCAGTCTCTGTTGTTTCAGCCTCGAGGAAGGGTCTTCCCTGGCAGTAGCCTCCTGCAGCACCCAGCCTCCTGAGCCTCCCTTCTTGTTTCTCTCTGCTCTTTCCGCATCTTGGAGTCTGGTTCCCAGTTCTGGCCTCTGGTGTATAGACCACCAGCCGCCCCAATGGAAGCTTTTCCTTAGATCTGAGGAGGGGACAGATAGGTCCCTGGGAGAGGTGAAGGGCGGCCCTGAGAACTCGAATCCTTTACAAGAATTGTTCTGACCGATGGAATAGGCTCTCCACCCACCTGCTCTTGGCAGACGCTCTGTCTGGGGTAGGATCCAGATTTAACTTTCTGTGGAGGACGGAGAGTCCCAGATGACGCTTCCCTCCTGGGCAGCTGCTGTCGCCTGAGTGGGGACTAAGGGGCGATGGAGGAAGGCTTTGTGGCTGAGAGAAGGTGGCCATGGGAGCTCAGCATCCCCAGGGAGAGCAGAGATCACAGGAGCGGGGGAGCATCCGGAGACATCCCCAAGGTCATGGTGTCCAACCTCCTTTATAGATGAGGCACAAAGAAGGGAAGAATCTAGCTAGCAGTGGTCAGGGGGTCACCACACCAACGGGGGGGCTGCCTCCAGCTTCCTGACTCCAGGGCAGCTTCGCACTCGGCCACACCATCGGGAAAGTGGCCGTCAGCTCCCTTGAGCCAGGATAGAAGGGCCAAGCTTCTCAGGGGCTCCGAGGAGGGTTCCCATGCAGTAGCTGTGCTCCTTTCGGTTTCTGGCAGAGGGGATCCCGTTGAATCTGGCAGAGACACTGAGGAGCAGATGTGGATGACAAAAGCGTCTCTCTTTTGAGAGTTTTTCTTCCAGTCCAATCAAGAACTGCGCGGAGCATTTCTGGGATTCGAAAGGCAGTCTGAAAGAACGTGGCTGGGCCCCAGCTCTTGGTGTGTCCAGCAAGGAAACGGATCGACCCCAGAGGGCCGCTGGAAGCTTTTTCCCCTCTTGGACCTGTGGGTGACTGCTGGTAGCCTTGGGAGGGCTCCAGAGGGACTTAAGTGGGACTGACAGAGGCTTGGTGGGTGATTTTGAGCTTTTGAATGGCTCAGAGATAACGGCCATCTCTGCCCGTGCTTGCTTTAGGACAAGTTTCCCTGAAGGAGAACCAATCTGCCAAGGCCCCTGGGGCTCGTTCTGATCATCTGTGAGTTGGGGTATGGTTTGGGGGAGCAGGCCTTTCCCCAGAGCGGGAGGAAGATCCTTGAGATGGGGCGGGTAGATGCGTCTTTCTGCCAACTGAAGGAAGGTGCTGGCCAAACCTCAGGAAACGCGGGCCCATCAAGCTCTCTCCCACGCTTGTCAACTTTTTGGGCCACAGTTTCCTCACGTGGGAAGAAGGCCCATCGCCTTCTAGTCTCATCTAACTCTTGGGGACACAGGAATGAAAGAGGAAAAAGGACGGCTTCTCAGAGCAGAGCTGGATTCCCACAGCATCTGCCTGTCAGTGTTTGAATTAGAGAGAGGTAAAAGTTGCAGAGACCAATTTAGGCTTGATGTCGGAAGGAGCTTGTGACTTTGTGAGCTGTCCCCGGGGAGCGTGAGCTGTCCCCGAGGAGCACGAGTTGTCCCTGAGGAGCACAAGTTGTCCCTGAGGAGCACGAGTTGTCCCTGAGGAGCACAAGTTGTCCCCGAGGAGCACGAGTTGTCCCCGAGGAGCACGAGTTGTCCCCGAGGAGCACGAGTTGTCCCTGAGGAGCACAAGTTGTCCCTGAGGAGCACGAGTTGTCCCCGAGGAGCACGAGTTGTCCCTGAGGAGCACGAGTTGTCCCTGAGGGGCACGAGCTGTCCCCGAGGAGCACGAGTTGTCCCCAAGGAGCACGAGCTGTCTCCCAAGAACATGAGCTATCTCAGGGTTGGGGATGGATGAACGCCCTCTCCTCAGGGCTCCAGAGGTGCTCCAGAAGGAGTCCTCCTCAGGTCTGATCTGATCGATGGCTCAGGTTCTTTCTAGTGCCCAGAATCTGTGACAAGATGTGATGACTCTTGTTTCTGGGGGGGGTGTTTGGAATCTGAAGGGCCGGGATTTGCATTGCCTTTCTTTCAGATGCGGTGTCTTACCTGTCCCACAGGTGGGCCCCTTGAAGCCTGGGGGGCACTGGCAGCTGAACGTGTTTACGCCGTGCGTACAGGTCCCTCCGTTCTGACATGGGTGGGAGGCACATTCGTTCACATCTGAAAGGCAGACCATGAGACCTTGCTTTAAGAAGACCACATCCACCCACGCCAGAACTTGGACAATGGTTGAATTAGGGTCAGTTTTCTCAAAGCCTCAGTTTCCTCCAGGTGAGCAGAGGAGCAATCCTTTCCCTGGGCATGCCCTACACTGAGGGAGAACCGACATGGCCACCTCAAAGCACCGGCGCGGGGCGCAGTCCTCCCGGACAGACACTTACCCAGGTGGCATTTTTTCCCCGTGAAGCCTGCAAGGCAGGAGCAGGTATAGGAGGGGTTCCCAGTGATACAGTCGTCAATACACTTGCCTCCATTCAGACAAGGACGGAGGTTCAGACACACAGAAGCTGCCGACATAAAACAGAAAAGCTTTTCACTCTACAAACGGCACAATCAGGACTTTTTCTTCTACTATTCGGGTGGGGTGCTCACACTAGAACGGGGTTTCCCTTTATTCTGGGATTTGCTCATAAATCGATTAAAATAAGAGGGTTAGGGACTGGACCCGTGATTTCGTTGGCAAGTGGAATTGTGAATAAGGGAAAGCCCTTCCCATGCACCTTTGCAGCACCTCCTGGTTTCAGAGAATTGTCTAGAACCCTGTGAATTTAAGTGGTTTGCCCTGGGCCACACGTCTAGTACTTAAACCCTTGTTAAAAATAGAATTAAAAAAAGATTCCCCATGGCAACCCCCATGAGCTGTGCCTTGGGTTTGAGGGAGTTTTCCTGACTCCAAGTCAACTCTTCATCTACCAGCATATCCTAGAGCATGCTGCCTGACACGTAGTAGGAACTTTATAAATTCTCACCCACCCCCATATCTTAGAGCATGCTGCCTGACACATAGTAGGAACTTTATAAATTCTCACCCACCCCCATATCTTAGAGCATGCTGCCTGACACATAGTAGGAACTTTATAAATTCTCACCCACCCCCATATCTTAGAGCATGCTGCCTGACACGTAGTAGGAACTTTATAAATTCTCATCCACCCCCATATCTTAGAGCATGTTGTCTGACACACAGTAGGAACTTTATAAATTATCACCCACCCCCATATCTTAGAGCATGCTGTCTGACATGTAGTAGGAACTTTATAAATTCTCACCCACCCCCATATCTTAGAGCATGTTGTCTGACACATAGTAGGAACTTTATAAATTATCACCCACCCCCATATCTTAGAGCATGCTGTCTGACACGTAGTAGGAACTTTATAAATTCTCATCCACCCCCATATCTTAGAGCATGTTGTCTGACACACAGTAGGAACTTTATAAATTATCACCCACCCCCATATCTTAGAGCATGCTGTCTGACATGTAGTAGGAACTTTATAAATTCTCACCCACCCCCATATCTTAGAGCATGTTGTCTGACACATAGTAGGAACTTTATAAATTCTCACCCACCCCCATATCTTAGAGCATGCTGCCTGACACGTAGTAGGAACTTTATAAATTCTCATCCACCCCCATATCTTAGAGCATGTTGTCTGACACACAGTAGGAACTTTATAAATTATCACCCACCCCCATATCTTAGAGCATGCTGTCTGACATGTAGTAGGAACTTTATAAATTCTCACCCACCCCCATATCTTAGAGCATGTTGTCTGACACATAGTAGGAACTTTATAAATTATCACCCACCCCCATATCTTAGAGCATGCTGTCTGACACACAGTAGGAACTTTATACATTCTCATCCACCCCCATATCTTAGAGCATGTTGTCTGACACACAGTAGGAACTTTATAAATTATCGCCCACCAGCACATCTTAGAGCATGCTTCCTGACACACAGTAGGAACTTTATAAATTCTAATTGAGTGACTGAAATTGCCAGCTGTCTCTAATGTAATAATAATAATAACTCATACTTATTTAATGCTTTAAGGTTTGCAAGAACTTTATATACATTATCTCATTTGTTGAAAAATAACTCTTGCCTGAATGTTCAGTAACCTTGTATAAAGCACCGTCCTAGACCAAGGGAAGTCAGTCCAGCTCTGAATAAAACAGACGCTTGTACGTGCTCTGGCAGTCTCAGAGGCCTTGGCTATTAGCAGACATGATCCCTTTTGTGTTGGAAAATTTCCCAATGCCTGGAGGGCAAAGAATCCACTCTTCTGATATCAGCGAATGGGCCTGACCTCCATTCCAACCCTAACACCAGGACCGGCCGTTCCACCAGAAGGGTCCTCAATGGGCCGAGTGACTGGACTGGGCCTGCAGTGGCGATTTGCGCCCGTGCCAGGGACATCCACTTCATCCAAGCGTGGGACTCAGGATGACACGGCCTCTGTGTGACGACTTTATAAATTCAGTTTTGTGATATTCTGTCGGACTCCAGGAGAACCCCAAATTCCAAGCCCCGTGGTCATCGGGACCAGAAGTGAGACTGTACAAAGAGCAGCTTTTATCTTCATCGAGGATTGTCTGATCCTTGGCCCCTGAGCAAGGAAGGAGAACCCGCCGCTGCTGCTCAGCCATGGAGCTTCTGTGTCCGACAAAGGGCAGATCACCGAGGAAGGCCGGCCCGGGGGGCGTGGACCTCAGGTAGGTTTGGGGAGAGCCGGCTTTTCTTAGAGGAAGAACACGCAGGGTGTCCAGGCCAGAGGTTCTAGGAGCCGCGGGGCCATGGGGCTGGGAAGCCCTGGAGAACAGAGCTCTGCAGAGGCTGCACGGGGAGCCTACTCCCTGACTGGAGGACAAGACATGAGCCCGAAGAGGCAAGCATGAAGGAACCGAACAGTGCGGCACAAGCCTGTGCTGGGGGGCGAACCCAGGCGGGTGCTGAGGGCTGGGACTCCTGCTTGGGATGAGAGAGGAGGAGGATGCTTCTTTTTCTCCCTTTTTTCTACTAGGGAGAAAAAAGGTGATTCAAGATCCAGGTTGGGGGCACTCTGGAAAGTGGCACGTTCTAGCCTTGTCCCATGCACTGAATAGCTGGGTGACCCTTAATGCCTCTGGGCCTCTGCTCCTTTGTCAGCAACAACAGAAGGTAGCCCCTAAGCTGGGGGGGAGGATCACGTGATACTGGCAATGCCGTATAAGCTCCAGCTGCTGTAGTTACTGTTAATAATAATAAATTGGTTGTCAAAGAGGAAGCCAGGGGAACTGATGAGAGAGGGGCTCCATGTCCTCGGGGGGCAGCCCTGGGTGGCGGGGCGCACACCGCTGCTGAGCTTGCAGAGGCGTCTCTCCACTGTCATGGACAGTGGGAGAGGTTCCAGAGCGGAAGTGCCTCAATCAAAAAAAGAGAAGCAGAGGCAGAGAGATAAAGACACACAGAGACAGAAACAGATATTGAGAGATAGCTACAGAGACAGAGAGATAGATATAGAGAGAGACAGAGATAGAGACACAGAGACAGATATTGAGAGATAGCTACAGAGACAGAGAGATAGAGATAGGTCTATAGAGAGATACAGAGATAGAGACAGATATTGAGAGATAGAGACAGAGAGATACAGAGATAGAGACACAGAGACAGATATTGAGAGATAGCTACAGAGACAGAGAGATAGAGATAGGTCTATAGAGAGATACAGAGATAGAGACCGAGAGACAGATATTGAGAGAGAGAGACAGAGACAGAGAGATAGATATAGAGAGATACAGAGATAGAGACCGAGAGACAGATATTGAGAGAGAGAGACAGAGAGTTAGAGATAGAGATAGATATAGAGAGATACAGAGATAGAGACAGAGAGATATTGAGAGATAGAGACAGAGACAGAGAGATATAGAGAGATACAGAGATAGAGACCGAGAGACAGATATTGAGAGATAGAGACAGAGAGTTAGAGATAGAGATAGATATAGAGAGATACAGAGATAGAGACAGAGAGATATTGAGAGATAGAGACAGAGACAGAGAGATAGAGAGAGATAGAGAGAGATACAGAGATAGAGACCGAGAGACAGATATTGAGAGAGACAGAGAGAGAGAGAGAGAGAGATACAGAGATAGAGACCGAGAGACAGATATTGAGAGAGAGAGACAGAGAGTTAGAGATAGAGATAGATATAGAGAGATACAGAGATAGAGACAGAGAGATATTGAGAGATAGAGACAGAGACAGAGAGATATAGAGAGATACAGAGATAGAGACCGAGAGACAGATATTGAGAGATAGAGACAGAGAGTTAGAGATAGAGATAGATATAGAGAGATACAGAGATAGAGACAGAGAGATATTGAGAGATAGAGACAGAGACAGAGAGATAGAGAGAGATAGAGAGAGATACAGAGATAGAGACAGAGAGACAGATATTGAGAGAGACAGAGAGAGAGAGAGAGAGAGAGATACAGAGATAGAGACAGAGAGACAGATATTGAGAGAGACAGAGACAGAGACAGAGAGAGACAGAGAGAGACAGAGAGACAGAAAACAGAGATGAGAGCCTTCCAGCTCCAGCCTGGTAAGACTGACTCAGTCTAGTCTAGAATGGGTCACGGAGCAGATGGGCTGACAGCCTTGTGTCCACTTATTAGACTGCTGACAGAGTGAGTGCCGTAGACACAGAACATGTACATTTGAGCCAAAAGGCTGCACAAAGTCAATGGCACTTTCCTGGTGGATCCCCGGGCAGTTTGGTAGATTCAAGAGCGCTGGTGGGACGGCCCAAGAGTAACGACCAATGGGTTGCCTTGGAACACAAGTCCCTCGCGCAGGCCCCAGAGCCCTTTCCGTCCACGTTCTGGAGGAAGGCACGGCCAGCACGGTTTTTGGTTTTGTGGATGACAGAAATCTGGGAGGTGAGTTACCCATTATAGTCGGATCCCGGCAGAGATCTCACCAGCTTAGAGCGAAAGTCAGGGGGAGAGCGGCTCGCGGCTCAGGGCCGGCTCGGACCGTTAGGGACAGTGATCTCCAGGATGAACGGGGGCATTGGGGGCCCCAGGGTCCGCTTAGCTGAGGGTCGAGCTGGGGGGGCAGGGGCACCCCACATTGGGTGCCCGTGACATCCTGTTGGAACTCCACCAGATTTTAAAATATGCATAATGGGAGTGACCTCCAGGGGTGCGCATTCCAATGTGCTTCTTGCCATCACACCAAGAGGACGGGGTGCGCCCCATATCACGAGGAACGCCGTTCTCCCAGGTTCTCTCTCAGCCCTTGTGCTTTTCTTCTCCGTCACATGCTTTGTTGTCCTGGTTGTCCTGACGAGTCTACGGCGCCCACATTTCTGCTCTTCCTGAGTCTTCGGCCCCAAGACTGGGACCCTCTCTCCTTCTTTCTTCCTTTTAATAAGACCTCCCTGCTAACTGTGGCTTCCTCACTTCTCCCTGCAGATGCTGGGCTTTGGCCTCCACCCACTCAGAGGTGAGGCGTTTCCATGTCTTCTCTCCTACCCCTTCCTCAGTGGTGTGTGTGTGTGATTGTGTGAGAGTGTGTGTGAGTGTGTGTGACTGTGTGTGTGAGTGTAATTGTGTGAGAGTGTGTGTGTATGTGTGATTGTGTGTGTGTGTTTGAATTGTGAGTATGTGTGAGAATGTGTGTATGTGTCAGTGTGTGTAAATGTGTGTGTAAGTATGATTGTGTGTGTGAATGTGTGTGTGTGTGTTTGAGTTGTATGTGTGAGAATGTGTGTATGTGTCAGTGTGTGTAAATGTGATTGTGTGTCAGTGTGTGTAAATGTGTGTAAGTATGATTGTGTGTATGTGAGTATGTGTGTGAGTGTGTGATTGTGTGTGTGAATGTGTGTGTGTGAGAATGTGTGATTGTGTGTGACTGTGTATGTGTGTGAGAGTGTGTGTGAATGTGTGTGTGTGAGAGAGTGTGTGTGTTTGAATTGTATGTGTGAGAATGTGTGTATGTGTCAGTGTGTGTAAATGTGTGTTTAAGTGTGATTGTGTGTGTGTGTAAAACACAAAATCCACCAGGAGGGGAGACAGCCCGGAGTCAGATTTTGATGGGTGTAAATGTCAGACACCAGAGTCTGTATTTCTAGGACATGACACGGAACCACTGCACACGTGCCAGATAAACGGTCCTCCCATCCCTTCCCGAAGTCCTGCAGTGCAGGGACCTGTGTGTTCCCCAAACAACCCCATTCTGTACAGGAATAATGACTCTGGGGGCTTTTTCACCAAAGTCTAAATCTGTCTCTTTGGGACTTTTCTCCATGGCTCCCTTTGGTCCTCTGAGAAGCCAGCAGAACGGGTCTGATCTGTCCTCTCCCCCCAGATTTTGCCTTCTCCTAGCTCAGTGCCTGGCCTCCCCCCATCCTTCCCCTTCCTCCCTGTGGCCCTCGCTCTCCCGGCCATGTTCCGGCTCTTCTGCTATCGCTCCATATGCAAATTCTTGTGCAAGTAAGACCCAGATTCAGCAAAAGTGTCTGGGGAGGCCACGTTCTGAGCTAATTAAGTTCTCGGCTGGAGAAGCCCTGAGATGCAGGTCAGAGGACCGTCGGTCCATCCAGAAGCGAGCGCTCTGCTTGGGCGTCCAGCCCAGGGCCCTGAGGGAGTCCTCGGCTCTGCAGGCGCCGCGGCCTTAGAGGAGGGTCCCCCACAGACCCCACCCCTTCCCGTTCTTTGCTTTGGTTTTGCTGAGTGGGGGGAGCTCTCCCGCAGACGCTGCTCAGCTTGACCACAAGAGAAGGCGCTTGGAGCGTGAGCGTTCCTTAGCTGGGGCAGAGCCATCGCCCCCTTTCTCCCCCACGTTCCTCCTTCTCTCAGCGCTGCTTTCTCCCCCGCCATTGTTGCTGTTGAAGCTGACAGAGTCAATCCCTTCTCCATCTTTCCTGCCCCTTGGTGTTGTCCTGACCTTCACCCTGACCATGGCTTCTCTTCCTCCTGTCTCACCGTCCATTCCTCTGCCTGCCCTCAAATCACAGACCTGGAGGGACCCCAGAGGCCATTGGAGCCAGTCTGTCTGTCAGCAAGGGTCCCTCTCCCCCATTCCTCGCCAGGGGTCCTCTAGACCCGGCTCAGAGGCCTCTGGTGACTGGAGATCTTCCTCTTCCTGCTTCCATTGTCCCTTATGGCTCCTTAGAGAGGAGAGGCCCTGGTTTTCCTGGAGTCTCGCCTTCTTCCATTCCTATTTGCTTTCCTCTGGCCCCTTTTCCAGTTTCCACCCCAAAACTTCCACGATTACACCTTGTTATTTCCCTCTGGGTGTGGGTACGAGTGCAGCGTCGTGCTCCGGCCTCCCAAACTTCCTTGTCACGTCGACCGTGTTACATCCGTGTGGTAGACCACGGCCTCCCGGCCCGGGGTGAATGTGGGCCTGTGTGTCCCGCCATGGCGGTGTGCGCTCCCGGAGCGGCCACTTCCCTGCAACTTTCTGAGACTAGAAAGTCATACAATTGTAAAAGTTGTAGATTTAAAGCTGGGGTCCAACCCCCTCATTTTGTAATAAGGAAACTGAGACTCAGAGGTAGAGTAGCTTGTCCAAGGGCGGCCACGTATAAGTGGCAAAGCCAAGATGGGAACGCAGAGCCGTCGGGCTTTGAAAGTCAAGGGACTTCAGCAATCTTGTTTCAAGAATGCGTAAACTGGGGACTGGATTCCAGGTTGTCAGAGTTTAGCTTTTACCAGCCCCTTCTAATGGCTTTTCCTCATCCCAAACTTTTGCTTTATCTAAACAGCGTTCTTTTCTCAACAAGACCCTTTTGTTCCTCTCCCTCCTTCCCTCTCTTCCTTCTTTTTCTTCTTTTCCCTACCTTTTCCTCCCTTTCTTCTTCCTTCCCTCCCTTCTATTTGTCCTCATTCCCTCCCTTCCCTCTTCCCTTTTCTCCCTTACTTCCTCCTTCTCTCTCCTACTTCTTCCTTCCTTCTTTTTCCTCCCTCTCTTCAATTTCTTCCCTTTCCCTTTCTTTTCCTCCATTTCATCTTCCTTCCTCTCTTTTCTACTTTTCCTTCTTTCTTTCCTCCCTCATTTCCTTACTTTCCTTCTTTCTTCCCTCCCTCTGTCTTTCTCCCTCCTTTTCTTCTTTCTTCCTCACTCCCTTTCTTCCTTTTCCATCCTTCTCCTTTCCTTTCCTTCTCCTTTCCTTTCCTTTCCTTTCCTTTCCTTTCCTTTCCTTTCCTTTCCTTTCCTTTCCTTTCCTTTCCTTTCCTTTCCTTTCCTTTCCTTTCCTTTCCTTTCCTTTCCTTTCCTTTCCTTTCCTTTCCCTTTCCCTTTCCTTTCCTTTCCTTTCCCTTTCCTTTCCCCTTTCCCTTTCCTTTCCTTCCTCACTTCCATTTCCTCCCTTTCCCTTTCTTTTCCTTCCTTCCTTCTTCCCTCTCTTCTACTTTTCCTTCCTTTCCTCTTTCCTACTTTTTCTTCTTACCTCCCTCTCTCCTCCCATCCTCCCTCTCTTTCTTCCATCCATCATAATTCCATCAAGCACATGATAGGCTCAGGGATAATGCCTTTAAGGGGCTCACTCCCTCCTGAGCCCCAGAGGCTTTCTCTGATCCACCCCTCACAGGACCCCTGCCTGGAAGCATGACAAGATGGACACTGGAACAAAACAGGGACAAAAAGGAAACCCAGGCACCTCGCTGCCCTCCTCCCCCACCCCGCCCCAAAGGGCAGACACCTAGTGACCATCCTCTTACTTGTGTTGCTGCAGCCCCCCACTTGCACCTGGGCATCATCGATTCTGAACACCCATCGCCCGGGGATACCCACATTTGTCGTCATCTCCACGTTGACGATGTCATCGGTGCGGGAGCCAGGGATGTTGAAGTAACGTTTCCCATCACCAGCATTGAACCCTGCCTGGGGACACAAGGGCAGCGAGTCAGAATTCCGGGCACGGAGGGTGTTGACAAGAGCCACCTGGCAGAGGGCAGAGTGCCGCCTCGGGGCCAGAAAGACCTAGGTTTGTGTCCTGCCGTGCGCTAACCACGGGCCTTCTTCCCTCTGAGGCAAGAATCTTTTGAGGTGGGTGCTATCATTCTCCCCATTTTACAGACAAGGAAACTGGAGCTCAGAGAGGCTGTGTCCACTTAGCCGTCATCCAGTGAGCGTCCTCAGTCCCTCCCTTTGGGGCTCCTAAAGTGCCCGTTCCTTATGTGGGACATCGGGCACGTCTCCAGCTGCCCCGTCTGGTGCCCAATTTCACTTTCTAGACCTGGATGCGCTGACACTTCTGTCCCCTTCAGAAGGTCCACCATGGGGTGAAGTTCTGTGCTGCTTGGGAGACTGACATAAGTTTGCTACGTAGCCCAGGTGACCAACCCGGGCAGCATTGGGACCGAGATGGAAACCAGGACTGCCGGTTCTGCTGCCGGCTTTCTCTGTGCTCTCTACTCGGGAAGGAACGGCTTGTCCAGAGGGGAGGATGAGCCCTTTGGAAAAGACCAATCTTCTCTTCCTCTAGGGCCACGTTCTTACAGGCCCGTTCACGTGTGGCGCCAATCCGAAAGACTTTATTCGGACTGAGGGCCGCAGCTGGGACGGCCCCACCGTGTGATTTGGTGGGATCATGGGGGGACAGATCAGGAAGGCAGCCCAGACCCAAGGAGACGAGCTGGCTTGTTCCCGGGCCTGATGGTGGAGAGGATCTCAGAATTCACTCAGTCTGAGCCTCGCCATCCAGAGCAGGAACCCAAAGCCCGGGTTGGTGAGCAGGATGTGGCCAGCCCTAGAGCTGGCTGTGGGGACGGAGGCAGAGGAGGCCCCTCCAGGGGAACCTGCAACTACGTCTCATTCTGCGGGCGTCCAGGCAGGCCCAGACCAGACTGTGGACAGGCACTGACATGGGCCCTTTCGGAGTCCCAAACCTCCCCCGCTTCCTTTACACCAGGATCTGTGATTTCCTGCTCATCGGAGACTCTCAGAGTGACCTGAGCAAAGTGTCAGCTCCGTATGAAAGAACAAGGATTAAATAAAAACAAGAGGGCGAATTTCTTGTAGTGGCTGCTCTTAAATTCTGAGGCTGGGGGGTGGGGCCAGGCTGGCGGCAAGGCGGGCGAGGATGGCGCCCAGTGGCACCAGCCAGTGTAAGAACACAGACTCTCCCCACGCCTCTGGAGACGCGCTCTGAGAGCCTCAGAAAAGCCCACCCGCCGCAGCGAGAAGGGTCTGGGAAGGCTCTCCCCCTGCGCCCGCCGAGCCTACCTGTGCGGCAATGCCTCCCAGCCCTGCCGGGTCGCCCCCGCTGCTGGCGTGCATGCCTGTGGTCCACACAATGGACTCGTAGTTGAATATGGTAAAAGACAAGTTGCCGTCTGTGATGAGGACAATCTGGAAGGTGTTCACCTACGGAGAAAGAATCATAGAACATGGAACGTCAGAGTGGGGAGGGCCCCTGGAACATAGAACATGGAACGTCAGAGTGGGAGGGCCCCTGGAACATAGAACATGGAATGTGGAACGTCAGAGTGGGAGGCCCCTGGAACATAGAACGGGGAACGTCAGAATGGGAGGGCCCCTGGAACATAGAACGGGGAACGTCAGAGTGGGGAGGGCCCCTGGAACATAGAACATGGAACGTCAGAGTGGGGAGGGCCCCTGGAACATAGAACATGGAACGTCAGAGTGGGGAGGGCCCCTGGAACATAGAACATGGAACGTCAGAGTGGGGAGGGCCCTCGGGACATAGAACATGGAACGTCAGAGTGGAGAGGGCCCCTGGAACATAGAACGGGGAACGTCAGAGTGGGAGGGCCCCTGGAACATAGAACGGGGAACGTCAGAGTGGGAGGGCCCCTGGAACATAGAACGGGGAACGTCAGAGTGGGGAGGGCCCCTGGAACATAGAACGGGGAATGTCAGAGTGGGGAGGGCCCCTGGAACATAAAACGGGGAACATCAGAGTGGGAGGGCCCCTGGAACATAGAACGGGGAACGTCAGAGTGGGAGGGCCCTCGGGACATAGAATGTGGAATGTCCGATCAGGGAGGGCCCTTTAGAATGCTAAATTAGGACTGGGAAGGTCCTTAGAATACAGAGCATGGAATGATAGAACCGGGAGGGACCTTAGAATATAGAATGCTGAATGTCAGAGCTGGGAGGACCTTTGGGACAAAGAACACGGAATGTCAGATTTGGCACCAAATCTACAATTTCTTTGACATCCTTACGGAATCATGTGTTCTATGTGTAAATTTTCTAGATAATTAAAGACATCTTTCAAACATTTTTGATAGAAATTTCCCTAACATCATATACCATCATATGCCATATATCTTTTTTGGAGAGGGGCTAATTGGGGCTAAGTGATTTGCTTAAGGTCCCACAGTAATTGTCAAGTATCTGGGGCTGAATTTGAATTCAGGTCCTCCTGACCTCAGGGCTGGCATTCTCCCCACTGTGTCGCGTAGCAGGCCCCCACATGCCTTCTTGAGCAGAGCATCCTCAACCCGATTTAGATTTTCTTACAAGACTCAATCTCTGCCAAGTTCTTGGAGCTGGGGGTGGGACTAAGGTTTGTTTTTTTCTTTCTGAGGCTGGGGTTAAGTGACTTACCCAGGTCTAAGGTTAATAACTCTTTTCCCCAAACCTTAGTGTCTCCAACCTGTGCTCTTTCTGTTCTTGGATCTACTTTGTATAGTTTTTTCCATCTCTTTTCACTGTCAAACTATCCCTGCTTGCTATTGCTCCCAGCAAGCCTCCTTGTGCCCTCAAACTCCTGCCAGGTGTTATTTGCTAGGAAGAACGGTGTCTGGAAGTCACGAATCTGAGGTTCTGAACAAGGGCCTCCGCTCTGATCTTGAATAAAAGTTATGACCCTTCCTTGGAGGTGTCCTGTCCAACCCAGGCTAAACCTGTGCACACCTGTGGGGGCTCGTCTCTCTTCATCTGCCCCCAGTGAAGGGGAACCGTCTTCCCTCTGAGGCAGTGTCTCCAGGGAGCTGCTATTCCTGCCACCAGAGCTAAATTAATTTCTTGGTAGCATCCCCTTCTGTGCTCCTCCTTCTGCTCTCCTTCTGCATGACAGTCCTCCCAGAAGCCCCCTTTATTTCTTTTTCTTTTTTTCTGAGGCTGGGGTTAAGTGACTTGCCCAGGGTCACACAGCTAGGAAGTGTGAAGTGTCTGAGACCAGATTTGAACTTGGGTCCTCCTGAATTCGGGGCTGGTGCTGTATCCACTGCACCCCCTAGCGGCCCCCCTTTATTTCTAAGGTTGATAGAAGAAAGGAGTCGGACCTCCGGAGAAGTGGAGGGACTTTGGCCGTGGATGTCTTGGAGCCCCCGAACCGAAGGATCCAAGACAGACGGGCTTCCCGATCACGCAGGATGGGAGCAGCATTTGAGCAGATGGGCTGAGGGTGTCTAGGACTGTGTGCTCTTTCTTAGAAAATGATTCTAATCGAATTCAGTTATCCAGTAATTAGTTATCCAGAAAGGTCTAGGTTACCAAGATGGTTGTCTGCGAGGTCTAGAACGAGGGAGGAGAATGATACTGAGAGATCTCTTGGTCGGAGGGGATCCCCAAAGGAACAGATCCAGAGTCGTTCTGAGCATAGCTGTGTCAAGCAGTGTAGAACTTGCAAGCAGAGAACGGGTAAGGGGACAGAGGGCTCTGGGTTGGGGGGAACCCCAGCCAGGGATTGTATTTGGGTAGAAAATACGCTTGGACTTAATGGCTGAACTTACCGGAGAAACTGAGCTCCCTCCGAAAAAGGTGACCCGGTGCCAGGTAGCCACAAAAACCCACTGGGCTGAGAAATCGGGGAGCTCCGGGAAGTACCTCCAGATGTCCTCGGTGGCTCTCTGCAGGGTGGGCTGCTCCTTGCTCTCCCGGTAATAGACCTCTCCCGCCCGGCGATTGTCCACATCGGCCCAGAAAGCAGCCACCACGCAGCGGTCTCTAGAGATGGGGAAGGCTACGGGAGTGAACTGGGACACCTCCTTTAGGAAGGAGATGATTCCGTTGTTGTTCACCTGTTTGAGAAGAGAAATGAAATCAACGCTTTGGCTTTTCTCATTTATTTTTCCTTTTGGATCTCATTTTTCTTGTGCCGCACGATAAATATGGGAAAGCATGTATTTAACCTATATTGGATTACTCATGTCTAGGAGAGGGAGAAAAAAAACTGGAACAAAATTTTGCAAGGGTGAATGTTCAAAACTATCTATACATGTGCTTTGAAAATAAATTTTAATTAAAAACAAATCTGCATTGTGCTTCCCCCAGGCGCCTCTTGCTGTCTCAGGCCAGAAGAAGGTGCTGACCACAAGCTCCTTCTAGACCTCAAGCTCATTCTCACTCTCCATTCTTCTGCTTCTGCTCCAGACTCTTTCTCACAGTTGGGGTAAATCCCTCTACCACCCCCTACCCTCCTTTCTTCTCCAGCAGATTGCCCTCCTGGCCTCGTCTTTCTCTCTTTCCTCCCCCTGTTCCTCTCTCTCTTCAGTCTCTCCCTCTCTGCTGAGCCGTTCCCTGCTGCCCACAAGCACAGCCAGATCTTCCCTATCTTTGTTTTTTGGTAGCTTTTTCTTTTTCCAAATACACGCCCAGGTAGTTTTCGACATTCGCCCCAGCAAAACCTCGTGTTCCCGTTTGTGCTTCTCCCTTCCCCCGAGCCCCCTCCCGCAGGCTGCAGGCAATCCAAGACAGGTTAAACACGTGTGGTTCTTCGAAACAGATTTCCAAATTCGTCCTGCTGCACAAGGAAAGTCAGATCAAAAAGGGAAAAAATGAGAGAAAAAACAAACAAACAGCAACAAAAAGTGAAAGTCCCAGCTCTGATCCACATTCAGCCTCCGGAGCTTTCTCTGGCTGTGGGCTGGCTCTCTCCTACCCCTGCCCCGGCAGCCTCAGAGGGACCCCTGCCAGCTGCTTTCCGGGTCGGGGGCTCCAGCCCCTCTGAGCACCCGGTGACCTCCACAAGAGCCGTGTGCGGAGCAGACCCCGAGGCCTGGCGCTCAATCTCCGGCGGGACTCTGACGGATCTCCTCTCCCCACCCCGGGGCCTTCTTTCACCCTTCCCCCATCCTGGTGGGCCGGCTCCCAGGCCCCTTGTGGCCCCGGGCTCCCAGGGTTCTGAGGCTGCCCGTCCCGAGGCTGGACGGGGCTGGTCCTGGGTATGAGATAATGGCACTCTGTGGCACTCTGTGGCACTCCTCCCGGCCAGGCCCGGGCTGCTGTGCTCCTCTGAGAGGAGCACCCTCATTTGCCAGCAAAGCCCTGGTTCCCCCCTCTGTGCCCCCAGAGCCCCTGCCCGGGCAGTGCAGCCTGGCTACCCGCCGGTCCACAACACCAGCTTAACGAGCTTCCTCAAGGTGCCAGGTCATTAAGGGCCAAGCAGGTGCTCCCAGGCTGGCTGTGGCCTGCACAAGCGCTGGCTCCGTGGCCAAGCCCCACCCTCTGTTCCTTTTCATAATGAGGTGGATCTGGCCCCCTCCCAAGAGCAGAGCAGTCCCCATGCGGAGCCCAGGATTAGAGGCCGCCCCTGGGAGTCGGGACTCATTAGTCTAATGAGAAACCGGGACGTGCGGCCGGCCTGCTGGAGTGCAAGTGCCAGTGTTTGCTGAGCTTCCGGAGAGGTAGCCCTCTGCCCACTCATCAGGGCTGGCAGTCAGCGGGGCCGGGAGCAGGGGCTGGGACTCTGCTAGCAGGGAAGTAAGAGCGTGGAGGGACCTTTCCCAGGATCCTGGAGTTTGGGTCAAGAGGAACAGGCTGGCCCGACTGACTCGGGACCCGTGGGCTGGAAGGGGACCTCAGAGATCAAAGGGTGATGGGCTGGGAGAGACCTCGGGAGTCAGGGGTCAAAAGCTGGAAAGGAGCCAGAGACCCTCTGGTCCAACCTGGGCCTCTCAGACACGCTGCCATGCAACGTTTTCTTGAGGCTTGTAGTAAGGTAGGGCCTACCCCATACTGTTGATAACCTACCCTTCCTCCTGAGATAGCCCACCCTTCCTCCTGAGATAGCCCACCCCTCCTTCTGAGATAGCCCACCCCTCCTCCTGAGATAGCCCACCCCTTCTCCTGAGATCACCTGCCTCTTCTCTTGAGATAGCCTACCCTTCCTCCTGAGATAGCCTACCCTTCCTCCTGAGATAGCCTACCCTTCCTCCTGAGATAGCCCACCCCTCCTCCTGAGATAGCCCGCCTCTTCTCTTGAGATAGCCCACCCCTCCTCCTGAGATAGCCCACCCCTCCTCCTGAGATAGCCTGCCTCTTCTCTTGAGATAGCCCACCCCTCCTCCTGAGATAGCCCGCCTCTTCTCTTGAGATAGCCTACCCTTCCTCCTGAGATAGCCCACCCCTCCTCCTGAGATAGCCTGCCTCATCTCTTGAGATAGCCTACCCTTCTTCCTGAGATAGCCCACCCCTCCTCCTGAGATAGCCCGCCTCATCTCTTGAGATAGCCTACCCTTCCTCCTGAGATAGCCCACCCCTCCTCCTGAGATAGCCCACCTCTCCTCCTGAGATAGCCCACCCCTCCTCCTGAGATAGCCTGCCTCTTCTCTTGAGATCACCCTGCCCCTTCTCCTAACATGGCCCTCTCCCTCTCTTCTGAGACAGCTTGCTCCACCTTGAGGCAGTTTTAATTTCAAAGGGTGATTTTCCTGACATCCAGTCTAACCACTCTTTCACGTGACAGCCCCAAAGATGTCTGAAGACAGCTCTTTGGCGGCCCCTGAGCACTCCCAGTCCCTAAAGGGATCACCTGGTAGCCCTTCTCTGGACACTCTCCAGCTTAACATCCTCCCTGAAAGGCGCTGCTCCCAGCTGAACACGACACCTGCTATTTGGTCTGACCCCTCACTGCTCGGTGCACTGGGAGAAGAGCTGGAGACAGAGTTAGCGTGAGCTCGTCCCTTCCCCCAAAGGCTCCCCTTCTTGGGCTGTAGCTCACTCACAGAACGTCGGGCTCCCAGACAAATAGGGAAAGGGGCCCAGGGGCAATTTAATTTCATAAAGCCGAGATTTGGCTCCTCTGTGCCGGGCTCTGGTCCGGGCGCTTGGGACATGGGGACAGAAAGGAAGCCTCGCCTGCCTGCTGGGAGCCTCTACACCACCTACTCAGCCTTCCAGGAGCTCTGGCAGGTTAATGAGGTGGGGAGGGGACGGGGAGCTGGTCCTGGGAGTCCTGAATTCGAATCCTGTTTTCAATTCCTACTAGCTGGGGGTCCCCGAGAAAGATCACTTACCATTTCTGACCTGACGGCCCCGTGGGTGCCTCCCCTCGGGTGTCTGGAGCAAGTGGGGAGAATATCAGAACTAGAAAGCAGCCTATTGCCACCGAGTCCAGAGAAGGAGACTGAGGCCAGAGGAGGGAAAAGGAGGGCGACCACCGGCTGTGGAGGGCCTGGCTCCCCAATTCCAGAAGGGGCTCTTGGGGTTGCCGACTCTCTTTTTCTCATCCGCACATCTGGCCGCTGGCCACCTTGACACAGCTCCCGGCAGTGGCTCTCACCGGACATCTCCCGTCCTTCCTGGTGGTGTCCAAGTCGGAAATATAAAAAGAATGGCGGTTTTTGTTCTGTGTCCTTCTCCCATACCAGCTGAGGATCAAAACAAGCCTTCGGGAAATGCGGGACAAAAGTGGGTCTCTCCAATGGTGCAGATCGCATCCCATCCACACATGACTTGGGTGACCTTGGGCAAGTAATTTATCTCACCAGGTCTTGGGTTCCTCTTCTGTAAATTGAGAGGGGGGGACTAGATTGGCTCTGAATTTTCTTCCTGCTCTTAACTGAGGATCCTATGAAGTGGAAGGGGAGGAAATCAGGGAAGGCTTCATAGAGGAGGTGGTACTGGAGCGGAGACTGGAAAGATAAAAAGTTGAGGGGTCTGCCCGAGGAGAAGGGACACCTGCACAAACACAGTCACCTGCCCTGGGGAAGTGGCAGTGGCCAGAAAAAGCCTTTCCTGGCCGGGCACACAAAACCCCCACTCACTAGTCTGGTATGAGAGAAGCCACAGACTCCGGGACCGGGAGCCAGCAGCAGAAGCCACAAGCAGGGTCTCGGCGGCGACACTGCAGGGCCCGCCCCGAAGGGCGGCAGGTCCAGCGCAGGTGCACTCTGGCTCCCACGGAGGTTTCTGGGAAGTGGCCTGGGAGGGGGGGGTTCCTTCTCTGATTTCTCCCTTTGAATAGAATCAGAGGCTGGCCGGGTTCTTGGGCGGGTGCGGGCTGTCTGTCAGTTCATCGGGAACCGTTCCCTTGGCTCGGCTTCCATGCCCACAAATCACAGGGCGATGGGTAAATAAAATGGGTGGAAGGCAGAAAGGCAAAAATGAGGGTTTGAGCCATGGGGCAAAGGACGATGGGCTGGGAGGGAGCCCCGTGGGGAAGGTGCCTTCCCGCGAGGCCGGTCCCGCAGGGAAGGAGCGGGTGCCAGGGGAGGCCGTTTCCTGAAGGCTTGTTTTGGTCCTTGGCTGGTAGGAGAGAAGGAAACGCCATTCTTATGGTATTTCCTACTTGGACGCCACCAGGAAGGATGGGAAATGTCCAGTGGCGAGAGCCGTAGCGGGGGACCGTGAGAAGGTGGCCGTGCAGACAGCTGCCCCTGAAAGGAAGGAGAGCCGGGGACCCCAAGGAGCCCCCTTCTGGAGGCTGGGGGCCAAGCCTGCCCCTGCCTACCCGCCCCTCAGCAGCCAGGCCCTTGCCCCTTCTCTGGCCTCAGTTTCCTTCTCTGTAAAGGCAGAGGGTGGACTAGGTGATCTCTAGCCTCCCTTTTAGTTCGGATATTCCCCAGATCTGCTTCAGACACCCAAGGAGAGACCTACGGAGACGTACGAAGGCAGAGCCTGCCATTCACTCCAGTTAGACAGCGCCTCGTCTTAAACACGTACTGTGTGCCAGACTCCGTACCAGGTGCTCTCATTCTACTGGGAGAATTCTGCTTTGTGTGATGAAGGGGACGGAGGCCATGGGACCTCCCCAGGACCCCGAGGTACAGAGCCTGTCCTGGGAGAGGGACTTTCCTCCTCCAGGAAGCCCCTGCCCCAATCCCCCAAACCCCAAGTCTGCCCTCTGTTCCTCACCCAGGATGCTCAGGTGGGTCCAGACAGTTTTATTAGAAGCCTGTAGGTGTGCATTCGTCTCCCTAGTACAGTCAACATGAGAAGTTGTCATGGGCCCTGAAAGCCACACACAGAAAACTCATACATTTATAATCCTATAAATACATAAAATTATAATAAAGTGATTTCTTAGTGAGGTGGGAAGGGAAGAGAGTGCTGAGGGTCCTGACTTCGAATCCTTCCATTAGCTGGGAGTCTCTGAGGAAGTCATTTAAGCTCACTGAAGCTGATGGCCTCGGGCTCCCTCCTAGCCCTAGTTCTCCAGCCCCGTGAAGCCGACCTTTCAGCGGTATTTTACAGACAACATCTGTGTGTGTTTGTGGACATCCTCTCGAGGGTCAGACAGACGGCCTCATTTGTGCAAGGTCACTCAGCTAGTCATGATGGGAGGGAGGATTTGGAGAGCTCCCTCTCCAGTTTGATTACTGCTTCTAAAATAGAGCCACACAGCAGGGCTGGTGCTGGACACCCTCCCTCAATCCCCCTGACCCCCAGAGGGGGAGGGGAGAGGGCGGGGCTTTGCAGGAGCCCATGTGGATGAGCCCATCATCATCATCATCATCATCATCATCATCATCATCATCATCATCGCACTGTCAGCCCCCAAGCAGTCCAGAGATTCCTCCTGGCACCCCGATCCCAGGACATTCCCTTCTCCCAGACTGCCTCTGCTTCCTTTGTCTACACAAGGATTGATTGGGACCCCTTCTGTCTATGCAAGGATCGATCAGGTCTCTATCTATTACCACTAAAATGGGGGCTGCAGCTGGGGAGGTAAAAAGGAGACTTGATCAACAGTCCAGAGCGGCCTGGGTTCCAGTCCCACCTTGGACATTTGTTAGCTTTGTATCTCTAGGCAAGTGATTGACTCTCTCTGTGCCTCAGTTTCACCTGAAAAAAGGGGGGGGGCGAAACTTTGACTCAGTGGCCCCTGGATCCTTCCGCCTTGGAGTCTATGATCCCATGATCCCTCCTGGACAAGGGAGGAGAAGCGTTGGAGCTCAGCCAGGCCACTCACTTTATAGAGGAAAAAACTGAAGCCCAAAGCATGTATGTGACCATCTCAGGACTGACCACCCAGCTCTTCTCAAGCCAAAGCAAGGGCTCCTTCCACTCTTCCAGCTGTTTCCCTCCAGGAAGTTTCCCTTGCTCATGGAACACAGTTGACACTGACCTTTCCTCCTTGGCATTTCAGGGTGTTTACGCTGTGGAAGGACTGAAGTCCTTCATCCAACAAGCATTTATGAAGCATCTATTTAGGATAGATATTTTGTGCCAGATCTGGAAGATATAGAAGTCAAAATGGATTCCCTATGACTGAACTGAATTTGGGGGGCTCTATTGCATTCTCCAAAGGGGTGAGTGTATTTTCCAAAGGATCTGGAGTAAGCTTTTTGTCCATCCATCCAAGGATCAAAGCTGATGATTTTTTGCTCCCAGGAAGATTTTTTCCCAAGCTTCCACAGGCAGAACCCCAGAACCTCAGAAGCCATTTAGTTCAACCTGTACTAAGAAAAGAGTCCTTATTACATCATATCCTGAAAGTGGGCATCCAGGCTCTACTTGACCCTGAGAGAGAGAGAGAGTCAGGGCTACACGAGGCTATCACATGCGGGATATGCATTAATGACATGTTAGCCCAAAACTTTGGACAGTTCATGAACATTAAAAACCCCTAATCATAAGAAAGCCATCATAAAAACTCACATGTAGGAGTGGGAAAATTAGGAAGAAAAACAAAACAAGCCATCTGATGGCAGACTAAGAAACAAAGACCAGGCAGATAACCCAAAGCTGAACCAACAAAGGTTCAGCCCCTTCGTCATTTGTCCCATCCCCATGAGCCTGAGGTGGAGGGAAGCCACTGAAATAGAAGGTGATGGTCTGGATCCCAGAAGCTCTCTATTTGGAAAAATCTCATGCTTAAGAATGCCTGGGCTCCCTGAAACGCTTCACTTATTTTACATTTTACAATTTCCCACTAAGATCTTTCAAAATATAAATAGAACCTGCTCAAGCATTCATTCTGCGCTTCACAAGTAAATAGATTGCCTATAAATAATAGTAATAAGTAAATAGATTGGGAAGGGCTCCTGAAAGCTCAGGAACAGTATGGTTTTTGAATTGAATTATAGGGGAGGAAAATGAGCCCTAGAGAGGAAATGTGATTAACCAAGATCACAAAGGTAGAAAGTGGTAAAATTTGAATCCACACCCTGTGACTCCACATCTTCCCACTGCAATCTGCTACCTCCATGGGCACATAGATGTAGAATTAGAATGTAGATGATTTTGCCGTGGCTGCCACTGGCTTATGTAGGTATTTTCTCCTCCTGATTCCCAGGACACCTGAACCAGTCTGATCAGAGCTGACTCAGAGAATCAGTGTCCAGATTGGGCCACTGAGGACAGCGAGGGGATGGAAACTCTACAAGGAATAGGGTATGACATAACCTGGAGAAGACTCAAGTAGTCACCGAGATCCATCTTTAAATGACATGTGGAAGGGGGATCAGCCTCCCTCTGTGTGGCTCCAGAGGGGAGAACTAGGAAGCAATGGCTTCAAAGAAGCTCTGTTTAACGCAAGGGAAAAGGTCCTGATGACTGGAGCTGTCCAAGGTTGAAAGAGGGGCTTGCTGTGGTGAGAAGTCCTACATGTAAAAGCTGGGTGATTGTGGAAGACATTGGGGAGGAGATTCTCAGCCCCATCACCTCGGAGAAGAGTGGACACTGGAAGGGCCCCCGAGAGTCCTCCAGATCCTGTTATTCTGCTCTCTTACCATCTTTGAAGACTGATGAATCTCTGGATCTTGGAATCCTGGGGTGTGGTGAAAAGTTCTCACTTTCTGAGGCTGACACGCCAAAATTATGTTCCCTTTGATGCAGCTCAGGTTCCAGGCCCAGGGCTCATCGGACACTTTCTAGCACTTCAAAACTTGTGCAGAAATTCAGAGAAATGGCCCCATTTGAGTCCCCTCCACAGCATCAGTGCTAGATGCATTATTATCCTCATTTAATAAAGAACCCAATGCTTTGGGAGAGTGATGTACTAATGCCGGAAGAGAAATTTGAATCCAGATTTCTATTGACTCAAAGTGCAGGGCTCTTTCAGCCTCTAAAACCTAGGTTTTCCACAATTTTGCATACAGGAAGTTTTCAACTGACCCTTCAGTGTAAATCAGTGTAAAGTGAAGTAGAACCATCTGGGAAAGGAAAGTTGTAATTATTGGAACATCTTCAGCATTGGTGGAAAGGAGAGGACACATTCTCTGCCTGCCATCTTGTTTGCCTCTCTTTGTGGATGAGCTCTGGGTGCCAATGTCTGGAGCTCCCTTTGGAGCTCTAATCTATCAGTCAATTGTTCATTCTCTTCTTTGGGGACCCCAAAGCAACTCCGATGATCTAGTGGTTCTGGGACCTGTCGACTGCTTCCCACGCATGCCTGTCCATCCTGGACATCTGAGTTCTCCCCAAAAGTCCTTCCAAAAGGCAGAAAGCTTTCCTCTTTCTCCAGATTGCAACAACATTTACCTTAATTATCCTAAGTTCATAATCGTCTAAAAAGGAGTTCAAGTCAAGGTTTAGGTACTTACTAGTCAAGGGGCTCTGGGCCAGCCATCATTGTTATCCTTTGTTCTTGAAGAGGACCAAAACGACCTCCCTATGTTAGAGTCTGTTATAGCGTGTCTCTGATTGTGGCTGATCAGACCAATATGAGCTTGGACTGTTCTGCCACAGGTCAAACACAAAGAGTCCCTTAATCTCCGACTACCTGTTTCTGGCGGTAATAAGAGCATTTGCCTTCCAGAGCTATTACAAGGACAAAAATGAGATAATATTTGTAAAGGGTGTAGCACAGTATCTGACCTATAGTAGGTGCTTAATAAATGCTTGTTTCCTTTGTGCGTTTCTTCGTCAGGATATTTTCTTTCTTCTTTCCTGTGTACTTCCTTGCTTATCCCGGCCTGCTAAGGACTCCATTTGCAACACTAGGTTATAAACAAAGGTGATAAGGGTAGACAGTGGATTAGCTAGAAAGAGTCAGCTCTGAGTAGTCAGTCACCTAACAAAATGGTCCTGGAAGATGGGTGGCTCATGAACATTTCGCTAGCACGAATCTGGAGCAGGACTAATGGAGAAGGCAAGGAGCCCCTCAGAGGGACTATCTCATGTAGACCTTTTGTTAAGGGCCTCCATGTCCCAAGGGGCTTCATTTCCTAGCGTATGCTTTTTTTTTTTTTTTTTTTTAACTCCCCTTCCCAAGCACCACGGGTTAGCCTGATTTGCTCGTTGCCAAGCAAAATATAATTATGGAGTAAATTTTCACTGTGGCGTGCGGGGAATTTCCAAGTCACATTAATGGAAATTGAAGACAAAATCCCTCCCCACCAAACTGCAAACATGCCTCGTGCTAATGGGACTCGAAGGCCAGCTGCCTGTCAAACTCACTCGGGATGGAGAGGGATTGGCAGCTTGGAGCGGAGCCCATTCGGCCACAAAGGCAGCCCGGTCCTGCTTCTGCTCACAGCAAACGGATTTGATCCATTTTCCCAAGAATCTTTTATTATGGCAACCCAGTCCTTCGGAAGAATTCTCTTCAAAGAGGAAATCTGAGGCTGGAAACTTGCTGGGGACAGCGGCAGTTTCCCACCATCACGTTGATCCTTCCCAATATAACAATAGGAAATAGGCAATTCCCTCAATCTGAATACTTTCCTCTTCCTTAAATCTGCTCCCTAAATACCCTGTTGGAAGAATTTCAGACCTGGGCATCTTTGCGACATTGGCCATCCCTTCCCAGTCCATTCTACAAATGTTTACTAAATGTCTTCCATGAATAAAGCGCCGGGGGGAGGGGAGGGGCGGATTCTGGAGGCAGAAAAATGAAAGAAAATGCCATCTCTTCCTTTAAGGAGCTTATAATAAAATGGGGGCTATGACATTGAAAATGAGTTAATACAAGGAATAATACGTGAAGTGCACGGGCAAGATTTGGTTGTCAAGGTTCTGATGGCTTGCATGTAGAGCAGATGCTTCAGAAATGGATGGTGAATTCTTGAAGGGAAGAAAGAGCAAGCTGGAATCCTTTGTGGGGGGCTGACATCCGAGCTCAAGTACAAAAGAAGACCATCCAGGGAGGAAGAAGGTGTGTGCAAAGGGAAGAAGAGGCTGAATCTGCAATGGAGACTTTGAATGGAGCATAAAGGGACCACAGAACCAATTAGTTCATCTCCAGAACTAAAACAAAGTCCTAAGGCAGGGCTTATCAGAGTGATCCCAGGATGCTTCTGAATCTACCTTCTATGTCCATTTTCTGCTGAGAGAGGAAATTAGGTTGGAATTGGGAGCTAGGGGAGAGATGTTTAAAACATCCATTGGAACAAAGATGGGGGTCAAAGATTGCTGAGCAGCATGAAAGGTGTAATTAATGAAGAAATGGTTCATGAATCAAGTCAGAATTATTTCATGACATCTTCCCGGATTTTTGCATGGCTCAGTAGGAAGAGCAGGGAAGGCAGATGGTGGAGGTGGTTCAAGATGGGTATTAATGAGGAAGGACGAGGAGGAAAAGGAATCAGTGATGGAGAAGAGTGAATTTTAGAAGTCACAACAAGGGATGGATTAGGACAATGGGGAGGAATGCCTGCCTTGCTAATTGGAAAGCGACACTCTCTTCCTTCTGGGTTACCACAGGAAGCCACAAAAGCTTTTTTCTTCATGAAGGAAACCACAAAAGCTTTCTTCTTTGTGAAGAAATCACAAAACCGTGCCATTTGGCTTGGCTCTGCGTCCATGCTCTGAAACCCAACTCTAGGTACTGTTCCAAATGGTCACTTCCTAAGTTTCCAGTTCCACCCCTCCCTGACTTTGACTTTAGTGAAAAGAGCAAGTGAAGCTGCTTCTCCTTAAAATATCTCTTCTTTGGAGAGATCATCAGTTCTTCCTTGACTAGCCTCTACTGCAGGGACTCCATCAGTCACTATTATCATCAGACACTTTCCATCTGTTCATAAGCAGATTTAATTGAGTATTTTCTTATTTAAAAATCTACAACAACTTTCATCCCCCTGCCTTTCTCAGCTCCCATCCTAGATCCTTCCTTCTTATCATCATCAAATTTAAAGCAGTGATGCACCCAGCTAGCTGCCTCCACTTCCTCTCCACCAACTCGCCCTCTTCAGTCTCCTGCTTCTGCTTTTGGCTTCACTTTGATTCCTTGGGTAGAAGCTGTGAAGATTCTAACTTGGACTTGATATCAGGAAGAGCATCATCAGTGACGTTGAAAAGTGGGTTGGGCACTCTTGGAAGCGCTGGGCTTCCCTCGATGCCAGGAAAAGCTGGAAGACCATTTGGGGCAGGGTACAGGAAGAGGGGATTCTCACTGAGGTGAGGCTGAATTTGGTGATCGGAGAGGTCTTTTCTGGTCTTCTGGTTCAGTGATGCTGCTCTTCAACAAGTATTATTACCCCTATCATTTGTTAGGCCCTGGGGGATAAGAGATTTTAAAACACTCATCTATTTTTCTCATTTTAAGAGATCAATGGCCAAATCTTGTAGGATTTTCTTAGTTCTTACCTCGTTTAGCCTCTGAAGATCTGGACATACTACTAAACTCCCTCCTCTTCCTTCTGGATTTTTAAGCCAATCAACAAAGATTTATTAAGACTGACTATGGAAGGGGCTTACACTCTATCACAGCTCTTCTTCAATCTCTTCAACTTAGGTGATGATTCACTATGAGGAAATCCTCTGGGAGAGTGGGCTATTGTCTGTATATTGATATTTTTTTTAATAACACCCTAAGTGAGACACGTATTATGCCTATCGAGGAGAAACTGGTCCGTCAGTCAGCTTTAATTATTGGCTGCTATTCTTAGACTTGCCAATGGACTAAGCCCAGGGAACTGGAAGCTGGGTGGGGCCAAGGTTGTTGAAGCGCCATTTTGGCGGACGAAGTCACAATAGAACGGAAACCCGAGGAAGGCTTTTGGGATCCTGCTTAGATAGAAGTAAATGACCAATTTTTGTGTGAGAGGGCAGGTTTGTGGAACACGAGAATTGCGTGGCTATAACTCGATAGATTTCGGCGCCATGCTGTTTCCCAGCTTGGCTTTGAATAAGAGTACCAAGCTGGGAAATAGCATGGCACTGAAATCTATCAACTCTTACTCGAAAGTACATTATCTTTACATAAGAAGCTTGAGGTGACATCACTGGTCTCCCCTCACCCTCACCAAGTTATCTCTGAAGGTTTATGGCTTCTTGGAAGGAGAGAGCAAACCCTGTAAAAAGGGCCACCTCAAAAGAAGCCATGATTCCAAAGCCATTAGAAGGAACCCCAGGAATGGTCATTTCCCATGCCCTGATCTTGCTACCGCATCTGCTAGCCATTTTAGGGAAGGGGCAGAGGCCTGCTCTTCCTAGCATCAGCATGGATGGTTTCGCTCCTTAAAACCTGACCTGACCCTCTGATGGGCCGTTTCAAGCGAGAGAAAAGTAGAAAGCACTAGAGAGAACAGCGAACCTCTCAAGAATTTTCTTTAGAACTCCTTGCAAATCAGAGGCAGCCCCCGCACCAGAGGAAGCAGACGGCCCCAAACAAAAACAGGCCGAGTTTGTAGTATGTAGGTCCCGAGCATGTCATGTAATGAGATCCTTCACCACATCTGCTTCCCCTAAGACCAAGACATCCGATCAGCTTGTGGGATTATTGAAAACACACTTCTCACCAGCACCATCCATCATTATTCGGATACCCCACATTTAGAGATGTCACAAATGGAATCCACAGCCTCGTCACAGGTTGTACTGTGGACTTACCCAATCTGTCCCAAGAGACTGAGGTCATGACGTTGAAGTTTTCTTGAAGAATTACAGAATCATCTCGTCCTGGGAATGCACAGAATCCCACAGTGGGAAAAGGAAGGCAGCTCTGCGGTCACTCATCACACACACCTGGATAATGATCCTCTCTGTGGCATTGGTAATGAGTTGCTGTTTAGCCCTGACTCGAAGAACTCCAGTGGGGTAGAACCAAAGTTCACTTGGCATTAGCTCTAATTGGGAACAAGTTTTTTCTTTCGAAAGCCTGAATCTGCTTCTGCCTCAATTCTTCCTTTTGCTCCCTGCCCTATGGGGTCAAGCAGAATAAGCCTCTTCTATTTCTCCTGGAGCTCTCTCGATACTTGTGCCTTCTTTTTGGGGGAATGGACACCCCTTCTTTCCCTACCAATTCTCCTTGAGAGAATCATTATTTTGATCCTACATTTGAGCCTTATTGTCTCCTTCACAGTTGGTGTCCTGACAGTCTGACCCAGCCTTGATCTTAGGGGAGGAGTGCAGGAGGCAGGAGAGCCACCAGGAGGATGGTCAAAGATGGACTGTCTCATTTCCAGTCCTCTCAGCCCTTAAATACCTCAGTATGACCACATCATTACAGCACACTGAGTATATGTGAGCTAGAGAACCATCATCTCATCAGTTCCACTGAGTTAACACCTTGTGGTAAGTATCCTAGTTTCAAGTATACTTTTCCAGAGTTCCGGCTCTCTACATCCAGGGTCACACAGCTAGGCAGTGTTAAGTGTCTGAGGCCAGATTTGAACTCAGGTCCCCCTGACTTCAGGGCCCCTCTTCCACTTTTAAAATGAAAATGGTCTTTATGTCCTTTGGCTCCCCAAGACTTTTCTCATTGACACCCTTAGTTTGTGGAAATCTAACCCCTTGAATTTTTGTTGTTGGTGATTTGGGAGTCATAGTTTGTCTGATTTCCCTCCCGGCATGCTTCTTTCTTTTACTTCTCTTCCCTCTTTCCCACAATACACAATTCATGCAGTGTGTGGGCACAAGATGAAACGATTTTTTTGAAAGAGAAAAAGTGAAATAAAGAAAATAAGATCTCAGTGATGAAACCTCAGGAAAAACACTGAAATTAGTGGCTCCCAGTGCCAAGTTTACGGGACCATGACTCAGTTCATTCTTTTGAATTTTTTTTCTTGCATAAACATTTTTGCTGAATCAAAATTAAGTTTCATAGAAGTTGCCAGAAAACGAGGGTCCAAAGACTTCAAAGACTATCAAGCTAAGAATCATCTGGGCCAGTAGGTGAGGAGAGGAAGGGGGGGTATGATGAGAAGAAGAGAAAGTCCAGAGTCAGAAGGGTTAAGATCTCACCTGGGGACTGGGCAGGGGACCTTCTCTTTCCTTCTCTGTGAAATGAGAAAAGGCCTGTGAATGAGCCTGGGCCTAGATGACCCTCAAGGTGCCTTCCATTTTTGAGTCCCCAAATCTGCATTTTATTGATAGCAAGCTGAATTCCTGAGGACTTTCCTCTGAACCCCCATTTTAGGAAGTTGAGGGGCTTTTTTCACGGCTCACCACCTCACACCTGGGAAGCCTCAGCCACACTTTCCCTAGCCCAGCCCTGGGGGATTTTCAGAGGCCCTTCCAACTCTGTGGTCTCGCTTCTCTTTCTAAGGACCAGCCCCAGAAGGGCACATGCTTTCATTCATTCCCTTCTCTCGACTGCCAAAAAGAAAGAATAAAAATTCCCCGTTCCCCAAGGTATTTGAAGAATTTGGTTTTAAAAATGCATGACCTGCCGGATTGATTCTTTTTCAGGGAAGGGGGGGCTGGGGAGATTTCAGAGTAAGTAAAATTCCTCCTTACTATTGCCTTTGGGGTTTGGTGCCCTTTGGTCAGCAATGGGTAAACCGGATCCAAGGTCTGAGGTCCCCTTCTGCCACTCAGAGACCCACCAATAGCAGAACCAGTGGGCCCTCCGAGAAGAGCATTGAGGGAGAAGAGTCCGGGAGGACCTCTGCCCCCAAACTAAAAGTTCTCACGGTAGATTTTGTCTGCTGTTAACGTGTTTCTGGCTTTTAGACCTTGAAGATCCATGGCAACCATGCTGAATTTAAGATGCCTTAGAAGATCATCAGAACTGAAATTTTCCTCGATTCCCTCTTGGGAAGGCTTGCCACCTCCCTTCTCCTCCCACCCCTGTCTGCCCATCTCTGACATCTCCCTGAGCAGAGGCTCTGCTGTCTCTGGAACAGCTGGTGCCCTGCAGCGGTCAGCACGCCGATGGCTGGGCATTCTGAGGGACTCCTGCCCTTCACTGGGGAGATGGAGACACACTGGAAGGAGATCAGAGAGGCTAAGAGGATGGCCCGAGGAATAAAGAAAGGATTCACGAAGGAAGATGAAAGGGATGGATGTGTATTGTTTGGCCGAGTGACAAGTTCAGGGGCGGGAAGTAGGATTGGAGGCTGTGGGCTCTGTGAAGGGGATGGAAGGAGCAGATACAGGACAAAGTGGGGAGGGAACAAGAAGCATGGGGAGATGGGGGGAAAGTACAGGGCTGGAAAATAGGCACAGAGAGAGATGGAGAGAGAGATGGAGAGAGAGATGGAGAGAGAGAGGGAGAGAGAGAGAGAGAGAGAGAGAGAGAGAGAGAGAGAGAGAGAGAGAGAGAGAGAGAGAGAGGAGAGAGAGAGGGAGAGAGAGAGGGAGAGAGAGAGAGAGAGAGAGAGAGAGAGAGAGAGAGAGAGAGAGAGAGAGAGAGAGAGAATGCAGAGAGAGAGAGAGGAAGAAATACAGAGAGGAACAGAAAGTGAGGCAGAGAGATGGAGAGAGAGCCAGAAAGGAGGAAAGAGAGGGGCACCAGAGAGATGTAGAAACAGAGAGATAGAGAGGCAGAGATAGAGAAATAGAGATACAGAGAGAAGTGAAGAGAGAGAGAGAGACAGACAGAGAGGGGGCAGAAATGGAAAGAGAGACAAGCCCAGAGATAGAGAGAAGCAGCCAGAGAACCAGAAAGATAGATAGGAGTAAGGGGCCAATGGGTCAGAGATGAGCAGGGAGAAGGACTGCGCTTGCCCACCTGGCTTTTGTGTCTCTCACTGCTGGGAGCCTGTCCTGAGGAGGAGGCTGAGCACACATGTGTGGCAACAGAAAGGAAAGATTTTCTGCCTCAAAGCAAGCAGGATGATGTTTTCCTCAGATCCCTGCGCCCCATCTAGAGCAAGGAGCTGTTTCTGGAGGAAGGCAGGTAGTATTCTAGGAGGGATTGAACTTGGGGCCTTGGGCTCCCAAATCCGGGCCCCCTCCTGGCACCCAGAAGGCGCTGAATTGAATGGCTTTTTGTATTGTCCCACAATTAGAACCTACCACCAAGGCTTGGGCACACACTCAGACACTCACTTTCAAGATATTTCAAAGAGAGGAAAATTGCAAAAAAAGTGGGAAAAGTCATGGAAAGAGCTTTTTTTTTTTTTTTTTTTCCCCGGCATACTTTAAAAAGTACAAAGAAGACACTAGTGATCCCTGAGCCACATTTAGTCTTTTTTAACAGTGTGGTGGGCAGAGATAGCTTTGAGCCAGAGGACCTGGGTCCAAGAGCTCCCTCTGACGGAGAAGCGGGCTTTTTCTGTGCTACCTGCCACAGTGTTGGCAAGGACTTCCAGGTCTGGTCTCCCCCTAAAGCCTGCAGCAGCGAAGCAGACTCTGAATGGGACAAGCATTTCTCATCGGTAACAGAGGCCTGTTGGGAAATGAGACCAAAGGTAGAGAGGAAGAGGTAGTTCTCCTGCTGTGGTGACCTTTGGGATTAGGAGGATTCTGGTAAAGAGTGAGGACCCCAATTCTGTCCGATGCTGGGGCTTCCGAGAGGCACAAGTAGTTCTCATTGAGTATAACAAGCATTTATTAAGTGCCTACTATATGCAGAAATTAGGCCAGGTGCCTCATTTGATCAATCCATGACCAAGGCTCAGCCTTTACTGAGTGTCAATACTGTGCTCAATGCTGTGGCTGTAAAACCAAAAGAGAAACACTTCCTGCGCTCAGGGAACTTGCACTCTAACCAGGGAGCCTTACTCTGGAGGCGAAGACCCTGGTAAGGCAGAGTGGGCAGGGGAGAGAAAGGACACTCACGCTGGTTTTGAGCCGTCTAGATCTTGGGGTTTCCTTCTTTCTCAAAAATTCCTCCTCGTGTTGACTTGTTTCATGTTGTCTTCCTTAAGCAGACGCAGAGACTGATTCCGTTTTGTCCTGGAGCTCTTGGCGTCTGGCACAGTGTGCTGAGGGGGAGGATGGGGTCTGTGGTTGCTTTGGGGGGGAGAGGAGGGGCTTAGAAGGTGGCTGGATCAGGGTCCTCTTGGTTTGGGGCCCAGGCCTGTCTTGAACCCAGGGATCCTTGACTGTGGGGGTGGCCGTCTATGCACTGAGCCTTTCCTCTCAGGACTCTGAGCTCTTGGGTTTGTCTCTGACTTAAATTTCTGACCCCCCCAAAAGTTTCATCCTCTTGGTGTGAGCCTTTTCTGCTTCCTAGCCTTGTTACTGACTGGGGTCAGCCCCATTCTGTCCTCTCCTGCCCCCAGCTCCTTTCCTTCTCTCAGGAACAGGAATCTGGGGGCCCCGAGTAACCACAGTTGCTTAACTCCTGCTGGGCTCCCTAATCTCTCTGAACACACTGGCTCCATTGTGTGTGTGTGTGTGTGTGTGTGTGTGTGTGTGTGTGTGTGTGTGTGTGTCTACCTACAGACCTTCCTTGGAGAGCCGGTCTCCCACCTCCTGATCTCGGAAGGTGCTGCCAAGAAACTGTTCTCCCCCTTCCTGGCCTGTTGGGATGAGTCAGAGGAGGGAGTCTTGTTTGTGTCTGCTGGCTGGACCCTGGCAAAGGGGGCTGGGCAGGAGGAGAATGGCGGGAGAGGCGTAGCCTGAAGCTTACAGGGTCAGTGAGCCCCTCTGTAGCCCTGAGGTAGGCAACCCTTCAGGGGCAGGTGACCCTTAAGGGACAGGCGACCCTTCAGAGGCAGCATGGATCCTGGGAATTGTCTGTGGTCCGGCCCACACCTTTCTGGAAGCAGCACAGAGGATGCTCGAGGGCTGGAAGGTCCGAGGTTATGTCCTAGCTCAGATGATGACCAGTTATGGACAGATTGACAGATTCGATAGAGAATGGGCGGACAATGTGAACAGATGGAAATAGAAAGAAGGGTGGACAGATAGACAAATGAGGTAGAAAGATGGACAGACAGATGGTTATTTAGAAGGATGGACAGATAGCTGTGGAGGGGAGTATAGAATAAAGGGAGGGAACATTGATTAGGCCCTGTGCTGAGCAACCGGGATCCAAAAAAGCTGACCTCAGCTTTCCCGTCTGACTGGTCTCTGAGGGTCCTTGCAGCCCTAGGCCCGTGAGTCCGAGATCTCACTTTTGTCCAAAGATGATGCTTAACTCTGATCTAAGATGCTCTAGATCCAGATCTGTTCACCTAGCCCACCGTTCTGTGCCCACTAGTCACCGGGGTGGTGTGGTAAGCAGAGAGCCAGCCTCAGAGTCGTGGAATTCAGGTCCTGCCTCCAGGGACCACTGAGGCTTTTTCTTAGCAGAGGGTGGATTGCAAAGCAATAGTAGGCGCTTAATGAATGTTTGTTGATTGACTAATTGATTAAATATTCAGTTCATGCCAAACTAAGAGAAAAAAATCCTGCTTCAGAAAGGAGGACTTTATCCTCTGTGATCATAATACCAGACCCCAAGCATCCATACGTCCGTGGGGGTTTCCCTTCAAACCTGGTTGATGGCCACATCTCATTCTTTTCAGTCTCCCTCAGTGCCTAGAAGAGTGCCTTGTGCTATACACAGTAGGTGGACAATAAATCACAGAATTTGTGGGTGGAAAGGAACATGGTGGTCTTCCAGTTGAACCCCCGATCAAAAATATTATCTTAATAACACTCCTTGCAAATGGCAGCTCAGCATTTGCCTGCGGATTTCTAATGATGGAGAACTCTCCTTCCCTACCCTTCTTCCAAGCCCATTTCATGGAACAGATCCAATTATCAGAGAACCGTTCTCTAGGAAAGGTCAGTAGTCCATAGATGAATATGTTAATGGATGATACAGATAAGTAAAGAGGTTCTTTTTTCCAGTCTCAGGATGCTGAGGAATCATGGAGTGATGGTGTGGTCTTTCTGGGAGCCTAAATGGAGCCCATAGGGACCTTCCATGCTTGACAGAGATGCTTCAGGCCTGTAGAATTTTGAAGGCTAAGATCTTCTTTTCCAGAATTGGAGACTGAATGATGAGCTGACTTCTCAAAAGCAAGGGGCAGGGGCTTTACCTTTTCTCTACCTCCTGGTGGAAGGCGGCTTTCTTTCTAAAAAAACATTGGTGGTGAGACAGGCTTACCTCTGAAGGAGCACTTAGAGCAAATTCTCCTTCTTAGCAACTAAAAGTTGACGTCCCTAGGTCTTGGGAAGAAAAGTATGTTGGAGGCAAAATCCATGGAAAGCAGAAGAGATGGGATCACTGACTGTCTCGGACAAGAAGGAAAATCTTGCCTCTTTCCATAAGGGCATCGAGAAAGCATCTTTAACGTCACAGGGAAAACTGCCAGGTCCCTGTCATTGTAGTGGGGAAGTTAGCTTTCTTCCTGAGCACAGCTCAGAAAATCAGAAAGTCGCAGAAATGAAGGGTTGGAAAGGACCTGGCGGCCATTTAGGATACCCCATACCTGACAAAGAATGTCCCCCATAGCTGCCAAGCCCTGTGGGGAAGGAGCCCGCTCTTCCTGAGGCAGCCCCTTCTCTGGGAAGGCAGCCCCCTGCTTTGGAAGTTCCTCCCAAGATCACTAAATCTGCTCCCTATAATCCCCACCCCGTCCTGCCTTCTGAGATCGAGCAGATGTCCCCCGCTCCTACCACATCACTGAGGATAGAACTTGTCGCACTGAATTCCCCTGATAGATGGCGGCCTTTTTGTACATTTGACACATGTCAGACAAATGTCTAGGGTCACTAGAGGAGATTGGGGCAGGCGGCTGCCTGCGGCTAGCAGATCCAGTTCTCAAGTTCTTGGCTCTTTGAAGAGCATCAATGAGTTCTTTTTAGCTGGGAAGTTTGACGGGGCAGTGTGAGAACTGGACCCGGAGTGTTATGGAGAGAAGGGTTTGAGCGATGAGCTACCGTGACTCAGTGGAAATGGTCAGAGCATGTACAAAGCAGCACATTTGATAGTGACAAGTGGAGAGTCCCAGCAAAGGGCCTGCATCTGACTTTATAGGAGCATGACAAGAATGGGCACTGGGGGAGGCTGCGATGCTCCCCTTAAGTCTGCAGTCTGGAGTTTCCCCTCATGCAGTGCGATCGGCACTTCAGGAGCAACGAGAGCCCGGGAGCACGCGGTTATTTTATTCATGCTTTCTGAGCAATGTTTCATGGGAAAAGTGAGCCCTCTGGGAGAGGTTGGCAGACCTCTGGATGTGAGAGTTGGTATACGGTGGGGATGGGGAGAAAGCTGGGATCCAGATCACAGCAGTTCTGAAAAGTTGTCATGTCAAAGGTCTTTTAACATCTGGTATCTCCTCCCTGTAGAACTGAGCCACGGAATACCACAGAATCCATAGTTTGGGAATTGAAGACTGTCCAAAAGGCAAACTGGGCAGGTGGGAGTGAGCTGGCTATAAGCCACAGATAGGGGGTTAGTAGGAAAAGTATCTTAAGGATTGGGGTCAATAGAAGGAAAGAAGAGAAAAAGGATGGGCATTGATCAGTGAGCAAGGGAGAGGAATGACCACAAGCTAATCTGCGTGGCCCCTTGGTATTCACACCATGCCACAGAGCTGGAGGGAGGCTCCCAGCTCGGGGAGAAGGGACTTGAAATGGGACTGAAGTCTTTGGCGTCTTTATTAAATGAGGCGTGTCTTTAAACAAATCCAGGACATTGGACAATCTTGTTAAAGCTCTAATTTCTAGACCTGAACTTTCTGCATTTCAGAAACATTTTTGGGACCTCTTAGAAAAGACATTTCCTTCTCATACCCTTCGGACTGTAGGACCCTGGGCCTAGAAGCGGAGGTGACCATTGGGTCATCCCCTTCTTTCACAGACAGGGACCTGAGATTCTGAGAGATCAGGGGCCTTGGCCAATGTTACCCAGTAAATGTGGCACTGATGGGAAGGGCCCAGAAGGAGGCCAACGCCTGACCTTTCTGATCCCAGGCTGGGCCTGAGGGGACATCCTCAAGAGAACAGCTGCAGAAAGAGGCAGGGCAGGATTGGAATCCAGATCCTCAGATACCACAGTCCTTGCTCTGGCTCCTGCCCCATTTTGGGGGGCTAGAAAAGGCCCTCCGTTGTTCCTGGACACCTTCTCCCCTCCTTGTTTGCTGACATTCTATATCCTGCCATGGGAACCCCTGTTAAAATGTCAATCTCTCTAGGAGAAGCAAATATTCATCCTTATTAGTCATTCACACCTCCTGGTGAGTGAGCTCATCGGGCCTGAGAGCACGTTCAGCCAGGAGGAGGGCCAGGGTGGGGGAGAGGAGCGGGGTCCTGGGATCCTTCTGGGGTGGGAGGGCACTCCAGGCTACTGCCTGTCCTGCCCCCAACACAGAGGTTTTGGGGCTTCCACATCGCCCAGGCCCTTCTCCCCTTGACTATCTCCCACCCCCCCCATCCCCGGGTCTATGGTGGGGGTGGGGGATGCCCGTGCATTTCTTCCATAAATCTGTGATTTCACCAGTGGGGACCTTTAGCTTCTCTGGGCCTCGACAGTTGATTGTGCTCATTAGGGAGTCTTTCCTGCTTAGGAAGCCCTTCCAGAACTCTGCCCCAGAGAGCCGGCCTTGGTGCCCAGCCACAGGCCGCTGGGGTCACCCCACCCAGGACAGTTTGGGTGTTTTCTACCCCCTCACGCACTCAGCAAAGCTGCATAGACACACATGTGGGGTGAAGCCGCCACTCGCCCTTCACACTTGGGCCCCCCCCCGGCAGCTCTCTGAGGTGAGGGCCCGCAGGATCTCCAAGACACCCCCCCCGAGCTCCCTCTACTAAGGAAGCCCCAAGTCCAGCTCTTCTCTCCATCCCTATGGGATAAAGGTTCAAAGAGAAGGTGGCGTGATAGCCCGCTCAGAGAGCCAGTGCCCTGGTCCAAGACCCACATGCGAATCTTGTCTCTAATATGAGGGTTGTGAGACCCCAGAAGGTCCCCAGAAAAGCCATGAAGGCCATATGTTGTGGAGAAGGGGCTGATCTGCTTTGGTAGAGGGAAGGGGCTCATGCAGAGGCTCTCATACTCTCATCACTGAACCAGTCCCCCACCCCACCCCCATACTGTAGGGTTTACAAAAGGATAGAGTAGTTATCCATCCATCCATCATTTATCTACATACCCATTTTTCTATCCATCCAAATATTATCTATCCATCCATCATCTGTCTAGCCATGCATGTATTTATCTATCCATCTGTATATCCAACATTCATCTGTCCATCCATCCGTCTATGCAATCAGTGTTAACTATATGACGGATGCTGGGGATACAGACGTAGTAGACTCATGTACATATGCATTATTTTCATGTAAATGTGGAACGACCCGAGATCTTGTAAACACGGGCAGCTCCTTCCCCTGGTGAGGTTCCTCTCAGACTGTGAGCTCCCGAGAGCAGCCACTGTTGGAGTTTTGCCCTTCTTTGCTTCTTACAGTGCCTGGTACAGAGTAGGTGCTTAATAAATGCTTGTCCCGTTGAGTCCACCCATACATCTCACAACCACTTGTAAGATGCCTGAGGCACTTAAAGGTCCCAGGAGCATCGATTTGCATCTGGAAGGGCCTGAGAACTCACTCAGTCCCCCCTCCCAGTTATAAGGGTCCCCAGAGGCTGAAGACCTCCCTTTAGTGTGGGCGCTCCCTTGGGGTACCATAATCTGTGAATGATTAAGAAGGGTGAATATTTGCTTCTCCTAAAGAGATTGACATTTTAACAGGGCCCCCGTATCAAACAGGATGGGAGGCTCAGGAGGGGAAGTGACTGCCCACCATGGCACCAGTGGCGAGCGTCATAGACAGAATAGAACTAAGGTCCAGCTCCTTCTTTGTGGGGATGCCCTGAACTCGGCCTCTTGGTGTGATGCTAATCAGGCCCATGTGTGCTCGCCACATGCCAGTGGGCACACAGCAGGCACCCTGACTTTGCCCCCGGGGGTCTGTGCCTTGTTTCAGAACACACCCCTCCCCCCCTGACCCTGGTCAGTGCTTCCTCAGCACCTGCACCCCTCGACTCCCCAGGTCCTGTTTTTAATGTCTAAATGTCTGCTCCTCCTCCTCGAGGGCCCGTGATCTCTCAGTCTTGTATTTGTATATCAGTGATTGACAGGTGATTTCTCCATTAATTTAAAATGACTGACATAGGTCAGCCTGGTGTGGTGGGAAGCTACTAGGATTTCGGGGATCCAGGAGGTGGGAAGAGCCTGGGCCTCCTGAGCCCCAAGGGAGCTTGGGACTGCCCGGCCGCTGGATTTTCTAGGGTCAGGGAGTGGTTAGGAAGGCTCGGGATGGTACCAAGTGGGCTGGCATAGTGGCTTTCCACAACATTTGTTCAGCAAAGTGGCTTTTAAGTGCAACTCACTGCCCTAGGGCTGGGAAGATACAAAACCAAGTAAGACAGTCCCTGATCTCATGGAGCTTTGACCTTTCGGAAGGGCACATAGCACGTACACTATAGAATAAGGTAAATCCACAAGAGAAAATTTTAAAAATCGCTGTGGGATGAGATGGAAGAGAGAAAGCTCCCCGCTTGAGAGAGAAGGGATGGAAACCAGAGAAGGCTTCTTGGAGGAGGAGCCACGGCCCAGCCTGAGCTCTGGCCCCGCTCTGAGACAGCCATGTGCGGAAGACCTCGACTTCTTTGACTTCCATCCAATTCCTCCCTCCCTTTTGCTTTTCTTCTGCAGAGTGTAACTTGGCCCCGGCTCCCGGCTAATGGTTTCAGGAAAGGTACCCGGGGCCCATCCTTAAAGGAGCTCATTTTCTTCCCCACTGAACAAATAGGAGGCAGAGAGACCGGGAGGCCGGCTCGAGGATCTCTGCAAAGAAGAACTTGGTTTCAGGAAAAACCCCTTCCCGGGCCGTGTTGTGTTAATCCCAGAATGTCCGCTCGGGCGGAACCACGTGTTTGGCCGGCAGATATTTCCACTTTCGAAGCGTTTGCTCCGGTTGTCTTGGCAGCCGCAGGTATTTCTGGTCGGGCCGCTGGGAGAGCCAAGCGTTTTCATAATATTTTCACCCAGGACTCTCGACAGGAAAGTACCCCCTGGCACACATGTTTGCAAATATTTGCACAGAATGTTTTGGCCGTCGGGCCGGCGCACTCTCGTGGAAAACATTCTCCTGACAGCAAACACTCGGAGGCCTCCTTTCGCCTGGCCGGCCGCTCGGTGGAGGAGCTTCATCGACTTTCCGACCCGAACTAGAGGTGTGGGCCAGCTCGTCTCCGACTGGGAGCGGGGAGCGCCGGGCAGCGCCGCCCGCCACTGGCCACGGGCCCTCTGGAGTCTGGTCCGGCCCCCGCTCCGCCGCCGCTGCCCAGACCGGTGCCCATACCAGGTGGGGGGGCCTCTCATGAGGCACATGGGAAAAGGAATGGCCAAATGGACCGAGTCACCGAGGCAAGAGAAGGCCTTTCTCGGCCCAGTGTCTGACTCATCCGCGGGATGGGCTCTCATTGGCTGGGGGGGAGGGGAGGGGACAGGACTACAGTCTGGGAAGGGCTCCCTCTGGATTTCCATGAGGAGAGGAGGGATCAAAGGATGCTCCAACTACAGCTGGAAGGAACCCTACCTTGGAGGCTCCTGAATTAAAGCCTTGGTTTTACAGATGGAGCTTGTTAAGTGACGAGTGCAAGAACACGCAGCTTGAGATGTTAGATCCCAAGTCTTCCAGGCCCGCTTTTGGGTGGGGCAGCACAAACCCCGGCATCCCAGCTAGCCCCGCCCCCTCAGCTGCTAGCCCCTCCTCCTTTGTCCTTAAGCCCCAAGGAAGGTCTCGGCTAATGCTCTCAGAGCACAATAAGGAGGTTTTTTCATTTGGGGTCTCAGGTAGGGTCGAGTAGTGACACAGAGGACAGTAACAGAGACGATGACCTGTACAGAGTCTCGCCCTCCTCCTGGAACGTGCCCCAGGAGACAGGTGCCCAGGGCAGGGGTATCATGGGTAGGAGACCTCAGGGGTGGGGCCTGAAGCACAAGGCACAGGCTGAGACCCATCATGGGTGGGGGATGGGGGTGGGAAGCAGGCCCTCAGATGTCAGTGCCTGGGCAAAAGATCCACTCACCCCACCCTAGTTGCACCCCTTGCTAATGTAAGAAGTGGCCAAACCCATGGGAGTAAAATGAGAGGGAGAGGAAAATGAGAGACTGAGAGCAATACCCGGTCCCATAAAACACGAGGAGGGGGCGGGACTAAGGCCAGTTCCCTTCAGTTACTTCCATCCGGGAAGCACTTATCAGTCACCTGCCTTGCTCCAGACACTGAAGAAAATGACAAACAGAAGAAAGGACCTCTGCCCTCATGGAGCTTACCTTCTCCCACCCTTTGAACTCTACACCCAAGGGTTAGAGCAACACTGAGCCAAGAAGCAGGAGGGAAGGGCTTCAGGGAACCATGATCGGTCACCAGAGTCACTAAGAGCAGCTCACCCACCTCAGCACCCAAGAAGCACACTGCTGTGCTGCCTGCTCCCTCAGTCTCCCTCTTGCGCCTTGAATCTCCTAGCTACTTCTCTTCTCTCTCTGTTTTTCTGTGTGTGTGTCTCTTTCTCCCTCCCTCATCTCTCCCTCCCTTTCTCCTTCTCTCTCTCTTCCTCCCTCCCTCTCTCTGTCTCCCACTTCCCCCCTCTCAGTGGTACTGTCCCCATCTCAGCCACTCTTGCTGGTAATCCTGACCTCAATTCCCCTCTTCCCTCTCCCCCTCATCTTTGCTCCCACTTTGCAATCTTGCTCCCTCTTCTCCACTCCTGCTGTCCAGCTCTCTGCGCTGCTTCTCACCTGCGCCACTGCTATGCCCCCACACTATCCCCTTTCCAAACCGTCCTGCCCAGCTCCTGGCCAGGATATTGTCCTGGGAGAACGCTTGTAGCCCTCCACTGCCTGCTCAGCCATTCTGCCCTTGAAGGCCGTTCCTACTCTGGCTCTTGCTTCCCTTTCTGGCCTTTTCATCAATTCTGCATGTGAGGGAGGCTGCATGTGAGGGAGGCTGGCCTCTTCTCTTCCCTAGCAGAGTGCTGCAAGCTGCGTTGGGAGTAGAGGAAGCTGCCCTTTGTTGCCTGGGTGATCTTGGCCAAGTCGTTTCAGCTGGCTGAGTTTCCACCTCCCCCCCTCCCCCTGTAAAACGAGGATCAGATGCTGTCTAAAGCAGATCCTTATTCTTCCCTCACTCTCTTTTCCTTCGGAACTGTTGCTCCCGTCATCCTCCGTGCTCCCAGCCTTCCTTCTCCTCAAGTGCACGATTTCTGCTTGGGAGCAGCTGGCCGGCCCTCCCTTCCCAGCTCTCTCATTCTCCTTGGCACACGGTGCCCACCTCCTCATTACACCCGGAGCCCGTCAGCACCTGTGCCCACAATGCATCGGTGCAGAGATCCCCGGGGCCCAGCACACAGTAGGCTCTTAATGATCACGATGGCAGATTTGCAGGCAGAACCTCTCCCATTTTACAGACGCCGGGAGGAAGCTAGCAACTTTTAAAGAGCTGCCTAAGGTCGGAGCAAAGAGCGTCAGAAGCAGGATTTGAACACGGGTCCTCAGTTTCCAAAACCTGTTGGCTCTCGCTAGGTTGAAATTAGTCCACAAGGGCAAGGGAGTAGGGTATTTTTTTTTTAACGCCCCCCTGTCTTTGTCAAACTTTCTCTGCTTCTTCCCCTCCCCCCTTCCTTCCCC
This sequence comes from Sminthopsis crassicaudata, assembly GCF_048593235.1. Taxonomy (NCBI): domain Eukaryota; kingdom Metazoa; phylum Chordata; class Mammalia; order Dasyuromorphia; family Dasyuridae; genus Sminthopsis; species Sminthopsis crassicaudata. The sequence goes on from NC_133619.1 coordinate 9,370,601, forward strand.
GTAACGACAGAGCTTAGAGCGATCAGAAATCTGGGGGATCGGTCCGTGGACATTCTGGAAAGTCACACGTTTCCCCCGCGCCCCCCCCCCCCCCCGGAAACTCTTTCCTCCAGTCAATAGCTTTTGCGAAGGGAGGTCCAGCTCAGCTCCTGGGGAGGGGGCTCTGCCCCCCCCCCCCGCCCGCCCGCTCCAGCCCCGCCACTCCTGCCCAGCGGAGGCTGCCCGCACCCTCTCCCAAAGCATCCTCCGGGTTGCGCTGGCAGGGCAGCGCGCGGGGGGGAGGGGAGACACGTCCCGGCCCCTGTGCCCGGGCACCTCCCTGTTTCCTAGGGCTCTGTTGCCAGGCTCGCGCATCCAAAGGCTAAATTCACACCTGGGAGTTAAAAGAGCCAGAGCCCGGCCCTCTTTCCAGCGGCCCTGCCCGCTCCCTCCTCCTCCCTCCCTCGCAGCGCCTGGCACGTCCCGGTGCCGCTCGCTGCCCGGCCGGCCGCCGCCTCCCCGCGGCCGCTCGGTCCGCTCCGGGAGCCCCGGGCAGCGGCCGCCTCCTCCGCCTGGCTCGGGCGGCTCCGAGGGAGAGTGTCCTCAGCCCACTCCTGGCCTCCGGCCTGGGGGCGGCGGCGGCGGCGGGCCGGGGCTCGCAGGAGCGGCGCGCGCTTCCTCGGGCGGCGGGCGGTGACAGCGGCCCCCCTCGGAGCGGGCTCGGGCACCGCAGACCGCCCCCCCCCCCCGGGGCGAAGGAAGGGCTACTTACGTAGAGGCCGGCGTGGCCCGCGCCGAAGAACGGGAACGGGAGCGAGATGGGCAACAGCCCCGAGCCGCCGTCGTCCTGCTTCGGGGTGACAGCGTCGCCCGCCTCCGGCCCGAACGGGTAGAAGTCGGCCAGCGGCACGAACGCGCGGCCCCAGGCGGCCAGCGCCAGCAGCAGCGTCCAGCGGGCCAGGCCCCGCATGCTCCCGCAGCCCGCTCCCTCCGGGAGGAAGGGCCGAGCGGAGGCGCCGTGCGCGGCCGGGGCCGGGGGCCGGGGCCGGGCCGGCGGGGAGCCCGGGGCGCGGGGAGCGGCTGCCCCGCACGGAGAGCGGACAGCGAGGCTGGCCCGGAGTGCGGCCGCTGGTCAGCGCGGGTCCCCGCCGCTCGGCCCCGCTCCGCGCCTCTCCGCCGGGCTGTCCCCGCTCCGCGCCTCTCCGCCGGGCTGTCCCCGCTCCGCGCGCCTCCGCTGCGCTGCCCCGCCGCGTCCCGTTCCCTCGCTATGCCGCCCTCCGCTCCGCTGGGAACCTCGGGCTCTCACACCCCACGCTCGTGGCTCCGCTCTGCGAACAGCACTAGCCCGGCCTCGGCTAGGAGAGAGACCTCATTCAGAGCGCGGGCCCCGCCCCTCCGGAGCCTATTTGAATATTCAGTCCAAGGCCAGCCACTCAGGGCCTGCGGGGGCGGGGCCGGGGAGGGCCTGCTCCCGCACTGGTTGGGTGGGGCTATGTAAATTGCAGGCCGCTTCTTAAAGAGCCTGGGGACGAGATTTGGGGAGGGAGAGGCGGAGGGGGAGGGGGGCCAGGGGGAGGAAGGTGAAGAAGGATGAGCCAGAGAAAGGAGGAGGAGGAGGAGGAGGAGGAGGAGGAGGAGGAGGAGGAGGAGGAGGAAGAGGAGGAGGAGGAGGAAGGGGGGGAGGAGGACGAGGACGAGGGGGATGAGAAGGGCGAAGGGAATCTATCCTTTGCTTCCTTTTTTTTCCCAGCCCAGGGCTACTCCTGCCCAGACAATGTCGGGTGGCCTGCGGGGCTGGCGAGCAGCCAGCGGGCACCGCTGGGGGGGCTGGTCCAGTGCTGCCCGAGGAAGAACAGAGGGCAGCTTCAAGATCAGACCGAGAACTGGAAAGTCCAACCTTGTGACTTTTCAGAGGAAGAAACTGAGACACAGAGAGAATTCCCAAGCAGAGCCCAGTGCTCCCCACCGCAAAGGCTGAGAAAGAAAAGGGGCCCAAGTGTCCAAGCAGGGGAAGGAGCGCTTCCCAAAGTCCCAAAGGTCCTAGTGACAAGCAGGAATTCGAACCCGGAGCCCCCTTTCTCTGTGTTTCAGGGGGTTCTTGCTAGATCAGGGTCTTCCTGGAGCCTCTTGTCCAAGATTTCGGGGTCACATGTGCGGGTCTCAGGCGGGGAGGCGCCCTGAGGCTGCCTGTGTGGGTACATGCGTGGGCACGTGCCCAGGGCGTGCATGGGAGCATGCATGTGCAAGTGCACCGAAGCTAATCCCCGGGCTTTGGCCAGATGTGGGGGGAGGGGAGGACGCCCCCGGAAGGCGCTGCCCTCTGCGCGATGGTTTCCCAGATTAGCCGCACCTCGACTTCTGCCCAGAGACTTTGGCACGGTGGCTCCTCATGTAGGCAGCTTTAAGGGGGCGCCGCAGGCCTTGCCTAAGAGGACGGGAATCATGAAGAGCAGCGGCGTCGGAGGAGGAGGGGCTGGACCGGAGATGGCCTCTTCCTCCGCCAGATGATCTTTGCTTTTTATTTCCTAGGCGTCCTTAGCTGATACTTGCAGAATGGCCACCGGGGTAGCTCAGATTGCTGGTTGGAAGCATCCCTTTTGGACAATCTAAGCTTTAAGTGTAACTTTTGGAGAATCTGCATCCAGAAAGAACCCTGGAGATTGAAAGTAAATAAACACTCATTTTTCTGTTCTTTTTTTCTTTTTGAAAAAAAAAAAAAACCCAAAAAACCAAAAAACCCCAAAACTATCACTTTTGGAGAATTTGAGCATAAAGTAGAACTTTTGGAGAATCTGAGCTTAAAGTGTAATTTTGGAGAATCTTTATCCAGAAAGAACTCTGGAGATTCAAAGTAAATAAACACTGGTTTTTCTGTTTTTTTCTTTTTGAAAAAGACAAAACAAAACAAAACTATCACTTTTGGAGAATCTGAGCATAAAGTAGAACTTTTGGAGAATCTGAGCTTAAAGTGTAATTTTGGAGAATCTTTATCCAGAAAGAACTCTGGAGATTGAATGTAAATCAACATTCGTTTTTCTGTTCTTTTTTTCTTCTTGGCTTTTTTTTTTTTTCTTTTGTCCTGATTTTTCTCTCCCAACATGATTCATGTTCATATATTTTAAAAGTTACTATACAGGTATAACTGGAAAAAAATGAAACCATTTTTAAAAAAATAAAAAATAAAGTCATAACTTTTGCTTAGTGGGTCCAACATTGAACTCCACCCCACTTCAAAGGGGGGAGCGCTTTTGTCATTTTCATTTAGAGTTTGACTCTTCGGATGGGCTCCGTGGAATCCGAGTGCACATTTAGACTAAATGTTTCCACAGTTCAATAAAACTGTTCATGAGACACAAGGCCAGCAAGGCAAATGTTTGGAATGAAGGAGAGGTATCTTTGTCACTGAGTTGGGGGGGGGAGCAAATTAGAAAGAAAATAAAAGTTACATGCAATGAGACCCTCGTTGCCTGGGGGGGGGGAAGATGCTTATGAAATGGAACTTAGCTCAAGATCTCCCCCTGGGGACCTGCCATTGACCCCTAAGAGTACGCATCTTATGTGGACTTGGCCACTAAGACTGTTAGTTGATTTCCAGCCATAATAATAACTCCCTTCGAACAGTGCCATATGATTATATAGGTACCCCTTATTTCCCCTAGAGAATAGTCAGGGATGCTTCATTTTCATGTTCCCAGTGCCTTGCCTGGCACAGGGTAAGGATGAACTAGTTGCTAGTGACAATCACAGTTCAGAAAAGGAAGGAAATGGCAGTTTGGGCTGGAGGGGGTCCACTCCTTCGCTTTACAGATAAGGAAACTGAGGCTTAAGAAGCTCCTGCAAGTAACTGAGGATGGCAGTCGGGCCTTTTGTGATCACAACTCCCCTGTGCTCTTCAAGGGTCCCGGCTGCCAGTGATCCCTTAGGAAGGTGTCACCATGGCTCACTGAGGTGGGGAATGGGACGTCAGCCCTCCCAGCATGGTGGGGATAAGACTGGGGAGGCTGGGGTGGGAGATGAGGGGGGTGGAATTTTGCCTCCCTTTGCCTGGTAGTGAAGAGGTTAAGGAGGCAAAATCTAATTTTAGACCCTGAGCTGGGGACAGATTCTCACAACTTAACACTGGTCTGCTGCAGGAAGCTCTTGGGGGAAAAAAAAATCCCAACAACAACATTACACACTGAAATCTCTGCAGTGCGCTTAACCCTTTCCTAGGCCCTGTGGGGAGAGCTGGCTCCCTGCTGAAAAGCTGCAAGAGGTGAATGTGTCTGAGTGGATGTCTTTCCTGCTGCCAGCAGAGACAGATCTGGGGATGGGACCCCAAAAGGAGCCCCCTGGGAATGTGGGCTCGTGCCTGCTGAGGATTCCGAACCCCTGGGAAATGGAAGAGCTTCCAGGGTTTCTGTCGGGAAACCTGAGTTTGTGCAGAGAATTCGACAGCTGTGAGTGAGTGATTGAGCGCAAAGGATCCTCAGGCCCTCTGCTGCCTCCTGGGAGGAGAGCTCACTCACTCAGCTCTGAAAGAAGGAAGCAGTTTTTCAAACTCAAGATGGGCTCTCGGTGAGCCTTGGAATAAAGGTCCCTGAGAACATCTGGGATGGCTGTCCTGGGAGACATTTTTGTGGACAGGGAGGGATTAAGGAAGCTGGACTAGAGATCCCGGCCTACACCTTTATTTTGTTATTAAGGAAAGATTAGAGATGATCTTGACCAATCCAGCCTTTCTGTTTTACAGATGAAGAAACTGAGGCAATGCAGAGGGGCCCCCTAATAGAAGAAGTTAGTGGCAGAGCCTGGATTCAATCTGTGCCTCCTGTTTAGTGAGTCTTCATTCAAGCTCATTCAAGTCTCTCTGGAGAGACCAACTACCAGGTCTCAGAAGTAGTGAGCAAGACGCAGTGCTAGGAATCGATTTGTAGACATGGGGCTCTTTGCACACTCAGTGGCTAGTGGGGACTTAGAATTCCGGGCTGCCAGAAAATCAGCCGCTCAGTGAACCACATCTTAGTCTCTGGAGTGCCCCCTAAACTGTCACAAATGCTTCCGACAAAGAAATGTTGGGGCGCATATTGGTCCAGGGGGTAATGGCCTCTTTTTCCCCTCTTATAGTGACCTAGGCCAAGTCTTCCCTGTTTGGGAAGTGGGCGAGTTGTATAAAATGACTGCTAAGGTCCCTTCCATCTTTGCCAAGTTCTGTTGTCACTGAAGCCCTGGGTGCCACCAAATAATCTGGGTCTAGTGGGGAAAATGTTGAAAAGCCACAATTTGGTCTGTGTTATGTTCTGACCTGCTGCTCAAACTGTGGTCCAAAAAGGGGCAAATTTGGAGCCCAGCTTTCCTTGACCTCGATGTAACATATTCCTTTTGGACCCCTTCTCACTCCTACCAATTAATTCCTTCCTGTGGTGAACAGGGGTCAAGGGTCAAGCAGGCACTTCACTTTCAGAATTCATTAGTCCCTTTTTCCTTGAGTCTGCATTCATATTTTCTTTTCTTCCCCCCCCCCCCAGGCTGGGGTTAAGTGACTTGCCCAGGGTCACAAAGCTAGGAAGTGTTAAGTGTCTGAGATCATATTTGAACTCAGGTCCTCCTGAATTCAGGGCTGGTGTTCTATCCACTGCGCCACCCAGCTGCCCTTGCATTCATATTTTCTACAATATTACACCATTAACTACTCTGGGTATCTTTTGTGGGCTTCCTCAGCTCTGACAGAAACTTTTAAAAACTCCAAAACTTAGCTCTGACTTTTCAAAACTTCATGTTTTCTTTCTCTGTTTTTGTCTCTGTCTCTTTGTCTATATTTCTTTGTCTCTCTCCATCTCTCTCTCCCCTCTCCCTTCAATGGTTTCTCTTCTCCTTTTTCTCCCATTGCTTTTTCTTGTTTCATTGTTTCTCCTTCTTCCCTCCCTCACCTTCCTCCCTCTTTCTCTTCCTTCCTTCCCTCCCTCCCTTCCTTCCTTCCTCCCTTCCTTCCTTCCTTCCTTCCTTCCTTTCCTTCCTTCCTTTCCTTCCTTCCTTCCTTCCTTCCTTCCTTCCTTCCTTCCTTCCTTCCTTCCTTCCTTCCTTCCTTCCTTCCTTCCTTCCTTCCTTCCTTCCTTCCTTCCTTCCTTCCTTCCTTCCTTCCTTCCTTCCTTCCTTCCTTCCTTCCTTCCTTCTTTCCTTCCTTCCTTCCTTCCTTTCCTTCCTCCCTTTCCTTTCCTTCCTCCCTTTCCTTCCTCCCTTTCCTTCCTTCCTTCCTTCCTTCCTTCCTTCCTTCCTTCCTTCCTTCCTTCCTTCCTTCCTTCCTTCCTTCCTTCCTTCCTTCCTTCCTTCCTTCCTTCCTTCCTTCCTTCCTTCCTTCCTTCCTTCCTTCCTTCCTTCCTTCCTTCCTTCCTTCCTTCCTTCCTTCCTTCCTTCCTTCCTTCCTTCCTTCCTTTCCTTCCTTCCTTCTTTTCCTTCCTTCCTTCCTTCCTTCCTTCCTTCTTTTCCTTCTTTTCCTTCCTTCCTTCCTTCCTTCTTTTCCTTCCTTCCTTCCTTCCTTCCTTCCTTCCTTCCTTCCTTCCTTCCTTCCTTCCTTCCTTCCTTCCTTCCTTCCTTCCTTCCTTCTTTTCCTTCCTTCCTTCCTTCCTTCCTTCCTTCCTTCCTTCCTTCCTTCCTTCTTTCCTTCTTTCCTTCTTTCCTTCCTTCCTTCCTTCCTTCCTTCCTTCCTTCCTTCCTTCCTTCCTTCCTTCCTTCCTTCCTTCTTTCCTTCTTTCCTTCCTTCCTTCCTTCCTTCCTTCCTTCCTTCCTTCCTTCCTTCCTTCCTTCCTTCCTTCCTTCCTTTCCTTCCTTCCTTCCTTCCTTCCTTCCTTCCTTCCTTCCTTCCTTCCTTCCTTCCTTCCTTCCTTCCTTCCTTCCTTCCTTCCTTCCTTCCTTCCTTCTTTTCCTTCCTTCCTTCCTTCCTTCCTTCCTTCCTTCCTTCCTTCCTTCCTTCCTTCCTTCCTTCCTTCCTTCCTTCCTTCCTTCTCTTCCTTCTCTTCCTTCCTTCCTTCCTTCCTTCCTTCCTTCCTTCCTTCCTTCCTTCCTTCCTTCCTTCTTTTCCTTCCTTCCTTCCTTCCTTCCTTCCTTCCTTCCTTCCTTCCTTCCTTCCTTCCTTCCTTCCTTCCTTCCTTCCTTCCTTCCTTCCTTCCTTCCTTCCTTCCTTCCTTTCCTTCCTTCCTTCCTTTCCTCCCTTCTTCTTTCTCTCCCTCCCTCCTTCCCTTCCTCCCTTCCTTTTACATGCAGGGGAGGAGATCAGCTTGGCTCAACAGATAAAGCTCTGAATCAGGAAGATACTATCTTCCAATTAGACCTCTGACACTTAGCTAGGTATATGACAATTGAGCTGCTACTTAAAGGGTCTTTGAGATTCAGTTTCCTCTGCTATAAGTAGGAGAAAAGCATTAATACCTACAGCCTCCATTTTAGGATTATCGAAGAGCTCAAATAAGATAGCTTTGTAAAGTACTTTGCAAATGTTCTGCTTCTAGGTCAGTGCCAGCTGTTGGAATTATTAGAAAGCAGGCTTGGGATCAATGTGGAAATATCCATTTGCTCCCTCCAGGTAGCTTCACTGTGGGATTTTCACTCTGTTCTGGAATACAGGGAGTTAACAGGGAGCCCACACACTGGGCATTACATTTCATTTTGAAAAACTCCCTGAGGGCAAAGGAGAAAAAAAAACACATTTTTTTTTTTCTTTCAGGTGCTAAAAATATTATCAGGAAATACTTTTCAGCAATGTGATGTTTTAGGTTACACGCTAAACTCAAGGGCCCCTTTGTCTCTGATGAAAAAAAAAATCTGCATTTATCAGAACCAAGCCATTTTATCAAGAGGGTTTGAGTTCTCCTAGCAAATAAAGCCAGCGATTGCTAGTTCCCTAATAGGGCTGGACAAACCCACTGACATTCTCTTTGGGATGCTGAAATCTGGGTTCAATTTTGGCCGGATAAGACAGATGCTGTAGGTATAGGAACGAACTGGTTCCTGGGTGATTGCATTTGCTGGAATAAAGAATTCATAAAGCTTTAGAGTTGCAGTTGTGGATCTACTCCATAATTGGGAGATATTTTGAGTGTGTGTGTGTGTGAAAGGCAAATTATCAGACTAAAACATCAGCTGGAAATGGTCCAAGTTTCTTTGCCCATGTCAGCAATTAACTGTGGGGTTGTGGTCTCCCTTTCAGACCCAGGAGGATGCTAGTTAAAAGGACCCAGAGGGAAGAATGTTAACTCTGAACCTCATTTGTAGAACAAACATTCTTCAGTCTAGTTCTAATGGTGGCGGATGAAAGAGCTGGGAGTGGGCAGAAGAACAGAGTTGTGACTCAGACCCATTTGCCCCTAGACCATTCCTGCAAGCTGGCCTCTCTTTGAGCTTTGAGCTGGAAGGAACCTCAGGCACTCAACCCATCCCTGAACAAGAACTAATGGCCACCCAGCCTCACTCTGAAAGGCTTCAGTGACCTCCGAAGCTAGTTGATTTCACATTGGATTAGCCCTAATTATTTGGAAGTTTGGGTTTTCTCCCCAACATTAAGCCCAAATTGCCTTCTTTGGAACTTACCTCCATATTCCAAGTTTTGCCCTGTATGGCCAAGCAGAAAAGTCTGACCACTCTTAATATGATAGTATCATGGAGTCACAAAATCTAGCCCTTCAAATACTTCAGAATTCCCCATTAAGCCTTCTCTTCTCCAAGCTAAGCCTTCCTTATTCTTTAGACTTCCCATGATCCTGAGGGTTTTCATCATCCTGATCCATCTCCATCCTATGGATGATCATCAGCTAGTTCTAATGATGGTGGATAAAGGAGTTGGTAGCAGAATAACAGATCCACGTCCTTCAGGAGATGTGGAGCCAAGAACTGAGCACGGGTTAAAAACTCCCCCGACCTGATTGGATCAGGGCCGAGTTGGGAGGCCACCAGGGAGGTGAGAGTAGATGGCCACCGTGGTGCTTCTGTGGTCGAGGAAGCCTAAGGCTGAGAATGAGAAAAGTTAGAGGAAGAGGAGCAGAGGAAATCATTGAAACTGCAAATGTTAAGAAACAAGAAGAAAGTCATTTAATCTGAGTGGAGGAAGGAATATTAAATGGCAGCTGGTTGATATCACCTAATCTCAGCATGTCCAGTCACGGAACCCAGGCTACAATATGGCTCTTGTTAACTCATTATTATTATTAACTTATTAACTATATTATTAATGATATCACTTTTGTTAACAATATTACTCTACTTTTCTAGGCCTCAGTTTCCTTATTTGTAAAATGAGGGAGCTCAATCCCCAAGATACTCATGTATGACTGTTCCTCAATATACACAGGTTCTGAACCCGAAGTTGAAAAACTGACTTTGACACATGTGTAGATGTTATGATGGGCATGGAGCCAGAAGGCATCATTCACATAATCGGTAATAGTATCCATTCAAAAAGATCTCAGGAGATTAGAACCTTGTCCTGCATCTAATCAGATAGAATTTAATGGGGGTAAATGTAAAGTCATGTACTTGGGTTCAAAAAGTCAATTTCACAAGTATAAGATGGAAAAGGCATGGCTAAGAAGCAGTTTAGCTCAAAAAAAAGATCTGAAGGCTTCGGTAGACCTCCAATGTGACTGGAGTCTGCAGAGGGATGAATCAGCTAAGGGAGCTGTCAACTAGAGTCATAACTTGTGATTTTATTGGTAGAGAAAACACCCATGACCAATGCAGATTAGGAAGCGTTCTGCTACTTGCAGTCTTAGATAATTGCCTAAAGTGGCTAGAACAAAAGTTCTTAACTGGGAAACCAGAAACTTAAAAAAAAATATTTCAATAACTGCATTTTAGTATAATTGGATGCATTTGTAATTTTATTTTATGTATTTAAAATCATTACTCTGAGAAAGGATGAACCAGAGGTTTCATCAGTCTTCTCAAGGGTCTGAGGCACAAAAAGATAAGAACCCTTGGACTTCCCCAATTCTTTTTCATTCCAGTGCCTTCCCTCTGTTAATTTTCCCCTATTTTTCCTGTATAGTGCTTTCTTTGTATATATTTATTTGTGGTTGTCTCCCCCATTAGATTTATAAGCTTCTTGAGAGCAACAACTATCTTTTGCAGTTTTTTCTTCCACTTAGTTTATTTATTTTTAATACACATTGCTTTATGGATCATGTTGGGAGAGAAAAATCAGAGCAAAAGGGAAAAACCATGGGAAAGAAAAAAGAAGTGAACAGAGCATGTGTTGATTTACTCCATAGTTCTTTTTCTGAATGGAGATGGCATTTTGTGTCCAAAGTCAATTTGAACCACTGAGCCACTGAGAAGAAGCAGGGCTTTCTTAGTTGATCATTGTCTTTTACATTTAAAAAAATATTCCTTGTTAGCTTTGGTCCTGGGCCCCATCGTTTAGGAAAGACATGGAGGAGCTGGAGAATGTCTAGGAGAAGGCAGCGAGGTGAGCAAAGGGCCTTGAAGCCATGTCTTTGGAGAACTGGCTATTGAGCTTGGGACATGGAGGAGCAACAAGCAAGCTACCTTCAGGCCATCAAAGGGCTTGGTGGGGAAGGAATGTCAGCTTTCTGGGTGAACCCAGAGGGTCAGATAGAGCTGGGAGCAGCCAGTGGAAGTTGGGCTTGATAGGAGAGAACACTTCCTATCAACGAGAGCTGTTCCAAAGTGAAATGGATCTCTTGATGGGTGCCTTATCATTAAACCCAAGCAAAAGCTGGACACTCTTGTTGGAAATTTTTAGAGAGAGCTGGATTGATGGTCTATGAGGTTCTTAGGGTCTGATTCTGGGCTACAAACATCCAGTCATATCATATCTTCTGCCTGCTTCCTAGGACCAAGAAGCAGAAGCCCTGTGCTCCTCACTACCCCTCCTGCCTTCCCTACTTCCCTCATTTTGCTCCTTTGTGACCTTTCCATCAAAACTGTCCTTGATTTTCATTGTAATTTGATTTTAAGCAACCATTGAGAGAAAGTGAGATTTTCCATGTGATCCCTTTCTCTTTCTCCCCTCCTCCATCACCAAAGAGGATCCTGTTTTCCAGTAGCATCACCTGCAGTTTTGGTTTATAAATATAATATTCCCACATCCCAGAGTCATCTTTAGCTCCCCGTGGTTTGAGGGTCTTAAGGTTGTTTTCTCTTTCTCCCTCCTTCCCTTCTTCCCACTTTCTTCCTTCCTTTATCTTTTTTCCTCTTTCCTCTCTGCTTTCTTTCTTCCATTTACCCTTATTTTCTTTCTTTAAGCCTTCCTCCTTCCTTTGCTTCTTCCTTCTTTCCTTCCTTTTTTCTTCTTCTTTATTTTCCTCCATTCCTCCTTTCTTATTTCCTTTTTCTCTTTCCCTATTTTCCTTCTTCCCTCCTTCTATCCTTTTTCTTTTTATAATATTCCTTTGTTTTTTTCTTTTCCTCCCTCCTTCTCTTCTTCCTTTCCTTCCTTCCTTGTTCCTTCCTTCCTTCCTTCCTTCCTTCCTTCCTTCCTTCCTTCCTTCCTTCCTTCCTTCCTTCCTTCCTTCCTTCCTTCCTTCCTTCCTCTTTCTTCATTTTTCTACTTTCCTATCTCTATTTTCTGTCTTTCTTCCCCCTTTTTCCTTTCTCCTTCCCTCCTCTTTTTTCTCCTTCTTCCTTTCTGCGTTCTTTCTTCTATTTTCCAGCATTTTCCTTCTTCTAGCCTTTCTCCCTCTTCTCTTTCTTCCTTTCTCTTTTGCCTCTCTATGTTCTTCCTTCTTTCCCCATCCCTCATTTCTTTCTTATTTCCTTTTTCTTTCCCTATTTTACTTCTTCCATCTTTCTCTTCCTTTCCTTCCTTCCTTCCTTTGTTTTTCTCTTCCTTTCTCTTCCTTCCATCCTTTCTCTGTTTCTTTCTTTTTCCACTGGGCCTCAGACCCACTTAGGGGTGCTCTTATGTGTGACAATCAAGCATCCCAGATCAGTCCAGGGAGTGTGAAGAAAACAAACAAGCCCAGGGTACCCTGGGATCTTTGGATAGATTTAAGGAGATGAAAGTTATTTGCGTCTTCCAAACTAATGGAGATGGAAATTAAAATAGCCCCAATAACTTGTGCTGTTCTTCTTTTTCAAGTTGAGAAATGGGAATGAAGTCCAGGGCTGCCTGACCCATCCCTCAGGAGTGTCCCATGCCAGCAACAAATACATGTTGTGTTTCTGAAGTGTGAGCTAAATAAACTGTCTTGTGATTGTCCATTTAAAACTTTATTGATGCCTTTTGCTTTCACACTATCTTTCTTTCCCCAGCCCCTCCCCCCCAACTCTCTCTGGTAAAATAGAAAAACAGCCAGGCAGAACCAGCTGACTCAGCAGCCTTGTCTGCTTGTGGATGTGAGAGTCTATTCTTGCAGTCCCCCAATTTTCTACCTACAAGAGGAAATGTGCTCCATCTTTTCCGGAGCCAAGACTGGGCTTTCCAGTTACTCAGCCCATCTTTAATTAGTGCTCTTTTCATGGACATGATCACGCTTCTTCGCTCTCTCATTGTTCTGGTTATACTTTCTTTGCTCTGGGTCAGTGCAGATGCATCTCCTTTGCTTTTCTGAATTTCTAATGGCACAATAATATGGCATTATATCTAATATTGAAGCTTGATGTAGAGAACAGGAAACTGGTCTTGGAAAGAGCAAGATCTGGGTTCAAGTATCATATCTGATACCTACTGATTGTGTGACCTGTAGGTTTGTGCCTTTACAGGGCGCTAAGCCGCTTTCTAAGACCCTGAGCTACATGGGAAATGGGACTGTCCTCATCCATATACCAATGACAACCCTTGTCTCGAACCCTTGTTCATAATTTGATCATTTATTCTCCGGTCCATGGGGCCCTCTGAGAATTCCACTTCTACCAGAAAAGGTACCACTATGAATAGTTTGGAATATCCTGCTGACTTCATTTGGTCTTTTAAGAGGATTCTGCTTGGTAATGTATCTTGGAGGCAGCTAGGTGGCACAGTGGAGAGCCTGTTGCATTTTTAGTCAAGAAGACCAGAATTGGTACCCAGCCTCAGTTATGACTAGGTATACAACCCTGGGCAAATAACTGCTCTCAGCCTCAATTTCCTCATCTGTAAAATGAAGATTATAGCACCTACCTCTTTGGGGGTTGAGTGAGGATCAAAAGAGGTAAAGTTTTGCTATGTAAATGCTAGCTGTCATCATTAACCAGGAGGAGGAGGGGGAGCAGGAAGAGGAGGAGGAGGAGTAAGAGGGAGAAAGAAGAAGGGGGAGTAGGAGGAGGGTCTCTGGTGAAAAGTGTGGGCCAGGAACCCCACCTAATGAGATTCACATTTGGATAAGATGAATGGGAGCAGTATCACCCAAAGGAACCTCTCCCGAAAGAGCGCAGATGAACAGAGTTTATGAACAACCTCTGATATTTCTGACATTTTCAGTTCATGTTTCAGTAATGAAATAAGCCCACCTGGCACAGAGAAACAATGACACCTGAATGACATGAGCTTTTGGCCATAAAATTGGTGATAAATCCAAGGGAGGGACATGCCTGTTAAAATCACCGAGTTTCATTGGGGGTACCTTTCTGGGTGTGAATCTCTCAGGAGTCACACATGTCTTTGTCTGCATGAGAATGGCTTCTTGGCCCCCATTCCAGTCATCCTCTCCCCTCTGTCCAGGGGCCCTTTTATGCCAGTCCTGGAGGGGAAAGAAGCTCTGGGAGAGAATGTCTGAATGGAGGATCAAATTGGCTAAGAGGGTGAGAGTGAGGGTCTTTACTCTTTGAAATGGGTGGGCCTTGAAGCTCCCCCTGTCCAGCGTTTGAGTAAAGTTCAGACCCAGAGAAAGCCTTTCTTTGGATCCACAAATGATTGTTGGAGAATGTCTGGAGGTGTGAACTTCTTTCTTTGTCTTCATGCTAGAGTGATTACACCATGGACACTGGGAATTGAAGGGAGGCCAGAATTTGGTTTGCATTACCAAACTTTTTAATGAACCTTAAATCCATTCAAGATGTAAACTCAACGAACACATCTACAGATGGGGCTTTTTCGAGAACATTTCCCCTTTTTCCAGGGTCACTGAGATACAGTAATAGGGATTGCCACAGGGACAACACCTGCTAGCCCCCAAAGAAAACAGGAAAGTTAAAAAAAAACACTTTGGCCAAAGTGAATGGGAAAAAATGTGAATTGATGCTAACAGGTGAAGCTCCCCATGACCCCAAGATGGTTGCCATCGTTGCTAAGGCGACCGCAGTCTGATTCTTCGGGGATTTTCTTGGAGACTCTAGGCTGGGAGGAGTGGGTGGATCTGGAGTGACTTGCAATTTTACACTTTAGGGAGAGCACAACCAGCCAGTCAGAAGAAGGCATGGCTTTGAGACAATGCTGGCCACCTGCCACCATGACAGGCCTGGGGGTCAGAAACAGAGAAAAAGACCCCATAAGTCTGGACCAGAGAAAGGATGAGGGCCCTTTCTCCAAAAGGACCTCATAGGATGGAGTATTTTTTAAAATTACTTTTTTCTCCCTGCGTTTGTGAAAAATCCACTGGATTGTCATGGACTCTCTCTGGTCCACCTCCTCCCTCATTTTTGCATAGGAGAAGACTGAGAACCGGCCCAGCCCCAAGTGGTAAAGGCAGGATTAGTAGATCTAGAATAAAAAGCCAGAATTCTTTCCGCTCCACCAGATGGACTCCTTGAATCAGGATGAGACTAGAGGGGCCAGTGCTATTCCAGCAGATAGAAATTTGATTAAAGAGTCTTGTTTCTTGATCCTACAGAAGAGAAGGGAATGGAACACTCTTAGAAAAGAATCTCAAATACAGAAAAACATTTAAGCTCAGGACTTGTCGGGAGTTCTGAGATTGGGCCTTCAATGCTGAATCCCTTAGTTATTATCATTCTGGAGAGGTCCATTGATATTAAATTCCCTAATTGGGCCAGCAATGGCGACCCCCTTCTGTTCATGCTGCTTTTGGGGGAGAAATTCCTTTGGCTGATGCTGAACCCATTCGTTGACTCCATCTGCAGATCTCATTAGGTGTGGTCCCCACTTACTTGATTAAGTCCTGGGTGTCTGCAGCCCGTGGGTCCCAGGTTGTTGTGGAATGCTTGTTGCGCCTCATTAAGAAAAAGGACCCACAGTCAGCATGATCATCCTGGGTATTTGGGGTCCATTTTCCTTTCTGTAGCGTCTGGTTCTGGAAGGCCCATTCCCTACTCATTTATTGGCTCAGCTGTTCCTTCAGTGCATTTACCTGGGGAAGGGAAAGAATAGCACCCCCTCATGAACCTTCAGTTTAGGAAAGTTCAGCAAACAAGTCCTAAGCTTCTGCTTTGGGCAGCACACTTTGCTGATGTCTACAGATACAAGACAACATCCACAATCTTCACATGCATTATCTGTGTGACTTTGGACACATCACATAACAATTTGGGCCTCTCTTTATGCATCTGGAAAATGAGGTCCAAAATCAGTCAACAAATATTTATGACGTATTTACCGTGGGCCAGGCATTGTGCTAAGTGCTGGGGACACGAAGAAAGGCAAAAGTGTGGTTCCTGGCTTAAGAAGCTCACGTTCTAATGGAGTAGATTAAAGGCCAAACTTCACACATGATATATAGGACACTAATGGAAGGGGATGGCTGAAGGGATGGGGAGCCTTTGAAGGTTCCTTCCCACTATATAAATCTAGGTTCTTCCTGTGATTCTGCCCTCATGTTGTTTAAATCAGCTCCAATCAAATTGTCATCTTTAATTTTTTAAAGCTTGTTTTATTGATTCATTATTATCCTCCCTCTCTTCCTTCCCTCTCTTCCTTTCCTCCTTCCTTCCCTCCTTCCTTCAGCTTCCTCCTTCCTTCCTTCCTTCCTTCCTTCCTTCCTTCCTTCCTTCCTTCCTTCCTTCCTTCCTTCCTTCCTTCCTTCCTTCCTTCCTTCCTTCCTTCTTCCTTCCTTCCTTCCTTCCTTCCTTCCTTCCTTCCTTCCTTCCTTCCTTCCTTCCTTCCTTCCTCTCCTTTTTCATTTTGATTTACTTTCCTTCTTTTTCTTTCTTCCTTCTTTCATTCTTCTTCCCTCCCTCCCTCCCTTTCTTTTTCCTTTTGTTCTTTATTCATTCCTTTCTCCTTTCTTCCTCTCTTTCTTTTTCCTATCTTTCCTTAATTTCCTCTTTGGCTCTTTCTTTTCCATCTTTCTGTTTCTTTTTCCCTTCCTTTCTTGTGTTCCTTCTTTCCCCCTCTCCCTCCCTCCCTCCCTCCCTCCCTCACTTCTTTCTTTCTTTCTTTCTTTCTTTCTTTCTTCTTCTTTCTTTCTTTCTTTCTTTCTTTCTTCTCTTTCTTTCTCTCTTTCTTTCTCTCTTTCTTTCTCTCTCTTTCTTTCTTCTCTTTCTTTCTTTCTTCTTTCTTCTTTCTTTCTTTCTTTCTGAGGAGTCGGTTCTTTCTTGACTTTCTTTCTTTCTTTCTTTCTTTCTTTCTTTCTTTTCTTCTTTCTTTCTTTCTTTCTTTCTTCTTTCTTCTTTCTTCTTTCTTCTCTTTCTTCTCTTCTTTCTTTCTTCTTCTTTCTTTCTTTCTTTCTTTCTTTCTTTCTTTCTTTCTTTCTTTCTTTCTTTCTTTCTTTCTTTCTTTCTTTCTTTCTTTCTCTTTCTTTCTTTCTTTCTTTTTCTTTCTCTTTCTTTCTTTCTTTCTTTTTCTTTCTCTTTTTTTCTTTCTTTCTTTCTTTTTCTTTCTTTTTCTTTCTTTCTTTCTTTCTTTCTTTCTTTCTTTTTCTTTCTCTTTCTTTCTTTCTTTTTTTCTTTCTTTCCCTCTTCTTTCTTTCTTTCTTTCTTTCTTTCTTTCTTTCTTTCTTTCTTTCTTTCTTTCTTTCTTTCTTTCTTTCTTTCTTTCTTTCTTTCTTTCTTTCTTTCTTTCTTTCTTTTTCTTTCCCTCTTTCTTTCTTTCCCTCTTTCTTTCCCTCTTTCTCCATTTCTTGCTCTGTCTCCTTCCTTTTACTCTTTCTCTCTACACTTAATTGCTAACCGAATCATCCATTTAAACACTCAGCTGGGGATTTGGGTTTCTATGGTCCAGTGCTTTGGTTAATGTTGGAGTCTGGTTCAAGTGCTCCAGTGGCTTGTTCTAAACTTGTTTTGATTGGGATTGCCCCACTTTCCTCTGGTTAAGGATGTGGAACTCGAGGTCCATAAATCCCAAGTCTCATTCTGCCATGTTGGCCTTGGGCAAGTGACTCAGTTCACTGCCTAAGCTTTCCCAGAACTGAGCAGTAAGACCAGAGAAAATTGGCTGAACATTTCCCCTGTTTCTGTCTAGAGCTCCATGATCTTCCTAATCTCCTAGAATCTCAGCTTTAGAGTCATTCTCCACTCTTCTCTCTTGATCCTTTCTCCAGTCAATCTTCTGCCAGCTCTTGCTCTTTCTGCCTCTAAAACCTCTCTCCCTCCATGGCTACACTTTTTCATCCCTCTCATCTAATTGCTCTCCACGATCTTTATTTCTCATCTTCTTCTTTCACACTCTAGTCAACACAATGACTTCGGTAAGCATTTATTAAGCATTTATTGTGTTTCAGGCACTATGGCACTGGGGATACCAAGACAAAAAGGAGACATCCCTGCCCTCAAAAAGCTAATGTACTCCTGGAGTAAAACAATGGGCATATTGATAAATGAATTTAAAATATATACAATTTTTTTTTTGTGGGAGTTGGAAAGCTTTGGTTTAAAAAAACATAGCTTACATTTGTGTAGTGCTTTAGGATTTGCAAACTATGTGTGTATATACAGTTACACACATATACATACATAAGGCATAGGAAAGTAATGGAAAGTAATGGAATATTATTGTTCCATTAAAAATAGTGAACAAACTGGTTTTTAGAAAGACCTTTAGAAAGACTCAGGGAAGAAAGGTTTACACAAACTGATGCTGATGAAACAAGCAGAATCAGGAATACGTTGTACATAGTAACGGCAACATTGTATGACTATCAACTATGAAATACTTGGTTTTTCTCAGCAGTTCTGTGATTCAAGGAAATCCCAATAAAATATGGTTAGAAAACGTCTTCTGCCTCCAGAGAGAACATCATGGAGACAATACAAACCAAGACATGCTTGGTTCCCTTTTTTCTTTTTTTTTTTTTTCTGTTTTTCTCTCTCTCATAATTTTCCCCTTTTTGTCCTGATTTTTCTCTCCTAACATTATTCATAAAGAATGTGTATTTTAAGATGAGTGTACATGTATAATCAGAAAAAAAACCAATTTATATACACACATACATAGCATCATCTCACTTGATTCTCATAAGCTTTTGGAGTAGATGTTATTATTACTCTCAAATTATGCCCAATATACCCCCTGGGAAGAATCAGGAAAGGCTTCCTGGAGGAAGTAGCTCCTGAGGTGAAAGAGCTTTGAATGGAATAAAGGATTCCGAGAGTAGGGGGTAGGAATGGAGATGATATAGTTGCCAAGAAACCTTCTAGAGTTACAGTTCTGACTGGGTCATTCCCTTGCTCTGAATCTGCTGTGTCTCCCTATTGCTCTTAGTACAAAACTTAAACTCCTCAGCCTGGCCTTCAAGACCTTCCACAATCAGCCTGCCTCTCTAGTGGGCTTCACATACTCTATGTTTTGCCCAGTGTCCCTACCTGAGCTTGGCTTTCGAACTTTGGAAAGTTGTGGAGAGGGCAGAGTGGATCTAGATTGGGAGAAAGGTTTAAATGGCAGGATGGGAGAAGGATCCCCTTGTGAGACACGGACAACTTTAGGAAGATTTGGAAGCTGGGCGAAGAATGGATTGGAGGTGGAAGAGATTGTAAATGGAAGAGAAAACTGGAAGTGAGATTTCAGAGACTTGTGAACCTGGACTCCAAAAGACTTATAAGATTTTGGGGATGCTGTGCAGGCTCTTGGAAAGCAGTTTCAGTTTTTGTCTCTTTTACCCTGAGGATCTGCTCCTCCCTAACAAAGGCACAGTCCCCACTTTGAGTTGCTGGGCATTTTCACAGAATTGCAGAATTGGAAGGGATCTCACACCTCTCCCCCATAACTGTGGAAATAAGCCCCTTGAGTGCAGGCACTGTTCCTTTTAACTTTGTCTTGCCATCAATAAGCATGGTGACTGCCAGGAAGCAGATGCTTAATCATCATGGTGAATTGAATTGAATTAATATCTCTGGGTTGGGGCTGACCTGGAGTTGCTGATTTTGTCTTCCTGATGGAGGTGGCTCAAGGACTTGGGCCAGTGTCTCCTTCACCACACCGAGCCTGATGGGTTCCTTTCCTTCCTCAGTTTCTCCTTTTTGGTTTTTCACAAACCCAATTTGATCATCCAGTCTGCCTCTGCAGAATCACAAGCATCATTGGCTAGCTTGTCAAATTCAGAGCACGCCCCTGCTTCCCATGGAGGGATCAGCCCTGGGCAAGAATGTTGACTTGGGAGCCTTGCTGATTCAGCATGCTGCCTCCCCTGGCTTTGGGGCCTGGATGAGACCACCCAAAGGCACCAAAGGACTCCATCCTGGCCGGTTTTCCCAAATAATTCAACTGCGGGCTGAGATTCTGTCTCCAGGGACACACCAACAGCAAGGATCACCCGAGGCCCAAGAAGAGTGATGGAAACCCTCTGCCTCCGATTTGTGATTGGACCCAGTGGCCAATTCCCAAGTAGCCCAAGGCTAGTTTGGAGTTGAACCAGAGAACCAGCTCTTTGCCTCTCCTCTGGGAGCCACAAATACTTGTCCCTTGGAGCTTTCTCTTCCTGAATATGAAACTTGGCTTTTGATGGAGCTCTGCTTCAGAAGCTGGAGGGAAAAGGCGACACTGTCAAGATCTGCTGGACTTGATGCAGCGAAGACTTGAATTGATTTGATAGAAATTGTCCCTGAGCTGGAGCACAGGCTCCCCATGGGTATCCCGGCTTCACACCCACCATGGAAAAATCTGTATCGTGTGTGTGTGTGTGTGTGTGTGTGTGAGTGTGTGTATGTGTGTGTGTGAGTATGAGTGTGTGTGAGTGTGTGTGTGTATGTATGTGTGAGTAAGTGTGTGTGAGTGTGTGTGTGAGTATGAGTGTGTGTGATTTTGTGAGTGTGTGTGTGAGTGTGTGTATGTGTGTGTGTAAGTATGAGTGTGTGTGAGTGTGTGTGTGTGTATGTATGTGTGAGTGAGTGTGTGTGGATGTGTGTGTGAGTGTGTGTGTGTGAGTATGTGTGTGTGTATGTGTGTGTGTGTGTGAGTATGAGTGTGTGTGAGTGTGTGTGTGTATGTATGTGTGAGTAAGTGTGTGTGAGTGTGTGTGTGAGTATGAGTGTGTGTGAGTATGTGAGTGTGTGTGTGTGTGTGAGTGTGTGTATGTGTAAGTATGAGTGTGTGTGAGTGTGTGTGTGTGTATGTATGTGTGAGTGAGTGTGTGTGGATGTGTGTGTGTGAGTGTGTGTGTGTGAGTATGTGAGTGTGTGTGTATGTGTGTGTGAGTGAGTGTGTGTGTGAGTGAGTGTGTAAGTGAGTGTGTGTATGTGTGTGAGTGTGTGTGTATGTATGTGTGAGTGAGTGTGTGTGTGAGTGAGTGTGTGTGTGAGTATGTGAGTGTGTGTGTATGTGTGTGTGAGTGAGTGTGTGTGTGAGTGAGTGTGTAAGTGAGTGTGAGTGTGTGTATGTGTGTGAGTGTATGTATGTGTGAGTGTGTGTGTGAGTGAGTTTGTGTGTGAGTATGTGAGTGTGTGTGTATGTGTGTGTGAGTGAGTGTGTGTGTGAGTGAATGTGTAAGTGAGTGTGAGTGTGTGTATGTGTGTGAGTGTGTGTGTGTATGTATGTGTGAGTGAGTGTGTGTGTATGTGTGTGTGAGTGAGTGTGTGTGAGAGTGTGTATGTGTGTGAGTGTGTGTATGTGTGTGAGTGTGTGTGAGAGTGTGTATGTGTGTGAGTGTGTGTGAGAGTGTGTGAGTGTGTGTATGTGTGTGTGTATGTGTGTGAGTGAGTGTGTGTGAGAGTGTGTGTGTGTGTGTGAGTGTGAGTGTGTGTGTGTGCATTTTCCATTCATTTTCCCCTATATTGAAAAGCCAAGATTTCCTCTCCTCCAAAAAGAAGGCAAGAGGGAAGGAAAGAAAGGTCTGTATCTTTAAAATCCCACGTTAAACTCCTGGAAGGAAATGTTAGGAGAAGAGAAAAAAGTGAAATCCAAAAGAAATAAACGGCCACATCCGGATTTCCCCCCCTGAGACACCAATAAAGGGGTTTTATGAGTTTGATACGGGCATTCACAGCTGATCTTCTGGAACTCATTAGCCGGCCCCACCCCCAGCCCCTGAGTAGGGGGTAAGTGGGGGAAGGGGGAAAAGGGCACTGGGAGACAAAGCCGGGTCTGCTTGTCAGGACGCTCAGATTTTGTTACGTTACCGCCCCTGCCCTGCTCCTGGCCCCCAGCAGAAACCCACCCCCCCATGCCCCATAGCTCAGGGTTGCACTCAGAAAAGCCAGCTTCCCTGGGGCCGGATACAGTGGGCAGAAGATTCCCAAGCTGGTTTAGCTCCACAGTCCCAGAGTGACCCTGGGAGAATCAGTTTACTTGCCCAAACCTCTGTCACCTCATCTGAAGGAGAGCAGGGGACTCAGAGACAAAGATCGGCAATCCTGGCCTGGTGAAAGGCTGCCTCTGCCACTGATTTCCGCCCTGCCAGCTCTAGGCCACTCACTTCCCTGGGCCTCAGTTTCTACCATGTACCAGGCTGCCTCAGGAGGTGACTAGGGCTAGAATTTGTGGGTGACTGTGCGAGGAGCGAGAAGAGATGGATGGGAGAAATCATGGCCGGTGAATTAACAGGACAGGACAATCGACTGGAGTGTGGAAGAGTGTGGGGAGAGTCCCGATGGACGGCGAGATGTCTCCTCCCCTCCCCAGTGGTTCCTGTTAGGGGTGGCAGCATTTGGTACAGCACTCTCGATTGTTAGTATTGGGATACTTGGCCCCATCACAGAGGAGGGAGAATAGGAAAACAGAAACAACAAATCTTGATGCAGAATGGAAGGGACTGGAGGAGGAGTGGGGGAGGAATTTGTGGCTCTTTGGTGTCAGCAACAAGCCTTTAAAGACTCTTGCTCAATTAAATTAAATTAAAATAATTCTGAGGTACCACCTCACACCTCTCCGATTGACAAGAAAAGATAATGATAAACGTTGGAGGGGATGTGGGAAAACTGGGACACTGATGCATTGTTGGTGGAGTTGTGAACAAATCCAGCCATTCTGGAGAGCATTTGGGAACTATGCCCAAAGAGCTTTCAAACTGGGCATCCCCTTTGATCCAGCAGGGTCACTACTGGGTCTGTATCCCAAGGAAATCATAAAAGAGGGAAAAGGACCCACATGTGCAAAAATGTTTGTGACAGCTCTTTTTGTTGTGGCAAGGAACTGGAAACTGAGCAGATGTCTCAAAATTGGGGGATGGCCGAACAAGTTGTGATACATGAAGGTCATGGGATATTATTGTTCTACGAACAGGCTGATAATAGAAAGGTCTGGAAAGATTTACACGAACTGATGCTGAGGGAAACAAGCAGAACCAGGAATACACTGTATACAGTAACACCAAGATGGTGTGGCATCTGCATCCAGAAAAAGAACTAAGGAGACTGAATATAAATCAACAAACACATGCTCTCTTCTCTTCTTTCTTTTGTTTTATTTTCTCTCCCATGGTTTTTCCCTTTTGTTTTGATTTTTCTCTCTCAGTATGGCATGTTAAAAATAAATAAAATTTATGAGGGAAAAAGACCCTTGCCCACATTATTCCAACCTGCTGAGGGAGGCACAGCAGGCAATAGCACCCCATTTCCCCACTGGGAAGCTAAGGCTCAGACGGTTATTGGTCACAGCCTTTTAGGATCTGAGGTGGGATTGGAACTCAGGCCTCCCCACAGCAAGAAGGGTTGATGTGGAGTCTGCTTCCCGATGCCCTCAGGATACAATACACACTCCTGCAGTGCCTGACCCTCCATTCTAGGCTGAATATACCTTCCTTCACGCTCTTGCATTCTGTGCCTAGAATTCTCTTTCCATATCCAGAAGAGCTCACTTTGAATGGAAGGGGAGAGGCAGTGATGATGGAAGCGGTCAGCCAGGCCAGTTACCCATCACTTTGGTAGAGTTTGAGCTCATAAGGCTGTAATTCCGGCCCTCCACCAGAAGGCCAGAAGCTTAAGCCGGACTCAGCCCATCAAGTGCCGCATGTGGGAGGAGGCAATTTCCATTTTCCCAACCTTTATCCCTATAGGGATCCTAGATGGCAAAGGGTAATAGTTGGATCTGGCCCCTCACGGAGGAGTGACTGGGAATTACTCACAGGAAGCCCGGGTCCATCTGTCTGTCTTGTAGCGACCATGGAAAGAAGATCCAGAATCTCCCCTCTGGTTCACTGGGTGACTGGTTGATGGATGATACAGCCAACTTCTCTCAACCATATTTCCAAAGGAGGAAGGGAGGAGGAGGCAGGGGCAGGGGGTAGGAGGCGGAGGAGACTCATGAACCCAGAACTGGAAGGGACCTCAGAGACCATCAAATCCAACCTGCTCATTTTACGGTTGAGGAAGAGGTTAAGCCACTTACTTCAGGGAGACTCATCATGGGATTTGAAGTCTGTATTGCTTGGTGAAATGACCTGCCTACCCAAAGTCACCCAGCTCAGAGACACTTCAGGTTCATCCTGACCTGCTGCGGAACAGGAACCTCGATTCAGGGAGACTTTTTCAGGTCTTTGTCAGATAAACACTTAAATGTAGCCCTTTCCCTTTCTGGTTCTCCTTCTAGGACTTGGCCACTTCTTCTACACTTAGCAGCCAGAGCAGGGAAGATGGAAAGCCTCCTGCCTCCCTTTTGGGTTTCTCCTCCGGAGCCTCATGCTTAGTCCTAGGAGGAAGTACTCTTGGCAGTACGAGATGATTTTCCTTGAGAAATGGCTCCAGATGAGAATGAGGAGTCATATAAGGGAGAGAGAGCCTCCGGTTTGCCTTCCAGCCTTCAGTGACTCCCAGCCCTTTGGGCGGCAATGAAGGCTTTGCTTGGAGCAACTGGGGAGAGGGCCCCTCATCCTTGCCCCCACTCACATTCTACAACCCCCTCCTCAAGCCCCTGATCCCCCTTAAGCTCATCATCCAGCAGCATGTGATTGGAGAAAGAAGGGCTGACCCAGAAAGCCTCAGCCCCCAGAACCCCCCAAGCCCCTGATCCCCCTTTCAGCCCATCATCATCCAGCAGCATGTGATCAGAGAAGCAAAGGCAGCTGGGTGGGAGTGACCCAGGCTGGGCCATCTCTATTACAAGGGACTGGGGACTCGATTGGAGACACAGAACGGACAGGAGAATCCCAGGGTTCCCTGATGGGGGGATGGAGCTGGGGGGGGGCCCTAATATGAGGATGCAGGTTGGACTCTGCCTTGCTTTGTCTCCCTGGAGCTTAGCACAGTGCCTGAGGGAGGGCAAGCATTTTATACACGCTGACCGGTGCGAATGAGCGTAAGTTTCCAGAACCAACTTCCAAGAAAGAAAGAGTGAGATGCTCCTTAAGTTCTCCTGGAGGCCAGGGGACCAAGGTCAGCTCCTCCCCCACCAGTTTGGGTGGGGAGGGAGAGCCAGCCCATGCTGTCAGCTCGGAGGGGATCCAGACCCGGGGAAGTCTCCAGCATGGAATGGGGAGGTGGGAAGACTTTCCCCTGCCTTCCAGTTCCACCTACAACCAGCTCATGGTGTTCCTCTGGACTGCATGTCCTTGGCGATGGCTTGCCACCGGATCTGCCAGGATTTTGGTGCCCTCCAGGGGCACGGGGCTAGACATTTCATGGTAGTGAGAGCCCTGGCCGGGTGAAATCTTGATGTTGAGCACGTTAGCCCCAAAGAGCTCTGGGGGAACCTTCTCCCAACAACTCTCCCACCCCCTTCATGGTGCCAAGGCGCTTGGCTTTGGCCACTCCCGGTTCTCCCTGCCCTGACTGGAGACTGCCGGACACCGGGCCTTGTTTGGCACAGGCATGCTGGAGTGGAGACTGGAGCTGGGAGTACATTCAGTCCCAGCCTCCTCAGGCTGAGTCAGGCCTGCCAGGCCACCACTCCACATGCCGTGGGCACGTTCCAGGGGTCACTGAGTTACCGGGCTTCAAATCGGGAGAAATGACTGGGGTCCACTCCTCCTCACTGGGAAGATGGAGGGCAAAAAAGGAGCTAGAGGAGAGTGGGTGAAAGGAAGTTAATGTCACTCACACACTCTGTCTCTCTCTGTCTCTGTCTTTGTCTCCCCTTTTCCTATCTCTGTCTCATGTTTCTGTCTGTCTCAGTTTCTCTGTGTGTCTTTCTGTCTCTCTCTATGTCTCTCTTGTCTCTCTGTGTCTGTCTGTCTCTATCTCTCTTTGTCTCTGTGTTTCTCTCTCTCCCTCTCTTTTTCATTGTGTTTTTCTCTGTTTCTCTGTTTCTCTGTCTCTCTCTGTCTCTCTCTGTCTCTGCCTCTCTCTCTCTCTCTCTCTCTCTCTCTCTCTCTCTCTCTCTCTCTCTCTCTCTCTCTCTCTCTCTCTCTCTCTCTCTCTCTCTCTCTCTCTCTCTCTCTCTCTCTCTCTCTCTCTCTCTCTCTCTCTCTCACACACACACACACACACACCCACACACAGAGCTCATTTCTGGAAGGGAGGGTCAAGGTCAAGTGAAGCTGGCTCACGTTCAAGGGGAGACCAGCTTGCCACCTGGTTTGGATTTGACTTCCTCCTTCCCTGGAGCTAATTAGCCCAATCCCTGAGCACCCCCACTGATCCCCAGCCCAGGTGGGAAGGAGCACCTGGAGCAGTCTCTCAGAGGCTCAGCTGTGCTCATGAACCTCGCACGTGGGCCCCCAAAGGCACCGAGCAGGCTTTAGTAAATGCTGTTGACTGATGGACAAGATCCTGGAATGGAAGGGACCTCGGAGGCCATCTGTCGCAGTCCCTTCATTTTACCCCTGAGGGAACTGGGGTTTAGGCAGTTTAAGTGCCTCACTCAAGGCTAAATGGTTATTGGCCCGGAGGGAGGATCTGAACCTGGGCTCCTCTGTCTCAGGGGCCGGTCCTCATTCCTGGGGCTCCACGATCCCCTTCGGTTGACACCAAAGGCCATTCTTGGATAGAAGTCGACTAGATCAGGGGCTTGGTGCCCCAGAGTGGCGCAGTCTCCACTTTCCAGGAGGAGGACCTGGGTCTACCGCTTACAGTTTGGGTGATTTTTGGCAAGTCAGTCACTCCCTCTGGGCTTCTGGTTGCACCTGATGACCCCCTCAAGTATCCTTTGAGCAGGGTTCTAGGAACATTAGCTTGCCAGGAGGCAATGAGGGAGATAGATGCCCTGAAGAGAGCCAGGAACATCTGTATGAAGCCTCTCCTCTGATACCTCCGAACTGCAGCCTCAGTTTCCTTATCTGTGAAATGGATAGCCATTATCCATATCTGCAGAAGCTACCACAGAGGCTTCTCAGGATATTTGTGATGTTCAATGCAGAGCGATTTATCAATCTGAATGCTCTACAGAAACATTAGTGATTATTTCATGCAAGGTGTCTTTGTTTGAGGACCCTTCTTATGCCCCCATCCTCACCTCTGCCCCTTCCATCTTCCCTGACTTCCACCAGGTCCCCCCCCCCCCCAAATCCTCCTCCTGCAAGAAGCCTTTCCTCTGCTGGTTGTTCCCTGCTGGTCCCAACTGCATTTGTCCCTATTGCAGAACTGCCTCCCCCATTAGACCTTGGGTTCCCAGAGAGCAGGTCTTTGTCTTCCTTCGTGTCCCTGGGGCCTGGCAAGGACTCGGCCTGACTCCTTTGATTCCAAATAATTAACAAAAAATATTAGAAGGCCAGGACACTATTTCAGGGTGAACTTTGGTGAAGTTAAGAGCCTGGCTTTATACATGGTTTCACTCCTTCTGGATCTATATGCTCCTACCATTTCCTGGGTTGCCTGTTGCTGTTTGCCTGGGGCCCGGATCACTTTCCCAGACATCCCGGGGACCTGTTCTACTCTGCCAACATAGCCTAGGTCCTTGCCATCTTCAAGTGTACTTACCCAACCACCCAACCAAGTCCCCATCATATTGCCATAGTTGGGTCCTCAGCATCCCTTGTGTGTGTGTATACTATGGTAATAACTCTCCTCAGAGTCCTTCCCTCGCCATCAGTGCTGAGTCTTCATCATCCCTTCTGTGTGTAATCTTAACCACCCAATCATGACCCCATCTTGTTGTTGCTGTGTGTGAATAAGTATTCAACGGGGTTTCCATCTTGCTGCCATAATTAGGTCCTCAATATTCCTTGTGCGTACAACGATAATAACCAACCGAGTCCCCTTCTCACTGTCATCGCTGAGTCTTCATCATCTCTTCTGTGGGTACTATTAGTAGTAACTGACCAATCACATCTCCATCTTGTTGCTATAGTGAGGTCCTCAACATCCCTCATGTGTCCTATGGTGATGACCACTCAGCAAAGTCCCCCCCCTCACTACCATAGTTGGGTCCTCATCATCCTTTGTGTATGTACTAGAGTAATAACCACCCAACCACATCCCCATCTTGCGGCCATAGTTGGGTCCTCAGCATCCCTTGTGGGTGCTATAGTAATAACCACCCAACAGAGTCCCTATCTCATTGCCACAGTTGAATCTGCTATAATTGAGTCCTCATCCCTCCTACTACAGCAAAAATCATCCAGCTGAGTCCCTGCTTCATCCTGCATTTGACCTTCACCATTCTTCCTATTGCAAAGCTCTGGTCATGTTGCTGTTTTCCTCAAAAATAAGCCGTGACTTTGTAGTGTCTATAACAGGAACCCAAAAACTTTTTCAGTCCCTGAACCCCTCGGATGCCAGTAACCTTTCTCTGTATTCTCTATTCAGTATAAAAGGAAATAAATCCCCAAATTCACCATGGCTTTGTCCTTAAAAAGGAGGGTATCCATAGGACAGTAGAATTATTTACCAAATATTACCGTGCTGAGAAACTTCTCCTACCTAAAGGTATATACATATATTGTCCCTTATAAGAGGAAGTTCATCCGTACCCTACATTCAGGATCCTCCCTAATGTGACCTCAGCATAGTTTTTTTTAGGCTGATTGGCTGGATTTACTCCCCTGAATGATCAAATGAGACCATATGTGTAGAGTACTTGTCAATCTTAAAATTCCTTGTAAATAAATCTGAGGTACCATCTGACACCCAGAAAATTGATAAATGATGAAAAAAATGCTCCTTTTGTGTTGTAGGGGATTTAGGAAAACAGAGCATCCGTGCTGTATTAGTGGGGGTACAAATTGTTCTGATAAATTTGTAAAACAAATGAGAATTACTTGGGAAAAGTCACTCAACTATGAATATCCTTGATCTAGCATCTCCAATGCTTGGGCATGACTTGGAGATCCCACCTACAACATGGTGTCATTGCAGAATTTTTTTTTCTTTTTTCTCTTTTTTGTGGTAGCAAAAAACTGGAAAAATACACAAGGCTGTTGATTGGTCAATAGCTGAACAGTATGTAGGACATGAATGTAAAGGGATGTTTCCACACCATAAAAATGAGGAAAAGAATAGGAAGAGTTGTATGATGCAATGCGGGAAGAAGAAAGGAGAACCAGAAAAAGGATGTACATGCAGACTAGCATGATGTAAATACTGAAAAGACACCAAATTCTTGGGTCATGTCATTTTCCTCCTAATCTATAAGCTCCCTGAAATCAGGACAACTAGAACCATTTTGCTCCCAGTGTCAAGCACAAGACACGGTATACAACAGGCATGCAAATGCTTTTTTGATTGACAGTTTGATAGGAAGCTTTTTCTTACACCAAAACTACTTACTGTGACTAATTTTGGCCCCCAGGGCCAAGCAAAACATGTCTCGTCCCTTGATAATTCTTGGAATACTTGAAAGCAAACTATTGTATCTCAGTTCTCTCTGCATCCATTCCTCTAGGCTAAATTCCTTGATTCAGTGCCATAGAATCACAAAATTTCAAAATTGGAAGGGACTTGGGCAGGCATATAGTCCAACCCAGATACTATAGGGCCAATCTGACAAGGGTCACCCAACTTCAGTTTGGAGATGCCATGGAGGGAGTGAGAGGTCCCCCATTCCGCTTTTGGACAGCACTAATACATAGGGAGCTTTTCCTGAATTTAGCCTGAAATTGTCTCTTTGAGACTCCTTATTCCTGTTTCTGCCCTCTGGGAACAAACAAAATATGATTAATCTTTATTCCTTTTCTGTAATGACTTAAAGCTACTAGGGTTCCTTCTAATCTTTAGATGAATGCTGTTCCCAGTTCCTTCATATGCTTGGGGCTCAAAATCCTTCACCAACTCTCCAGCTTACCAAAGTCATGCCCGGAAATGGACACAGTACTCCAGTTGGCATCTGACCAGGGCAGCGGAACTTATGTGTGTCCTAGAGGCAGGAGTCCCATCTCTGACACTTATCAACTATGGGACTCTACTTCCTTATTCTCTGGATCTCTCAGATAAGGTGAGATGGTTCACTGAGATCCTTTCCAGGCAGATCCCATGATCCTTCTCACCAATGTCCAAGGTGGTGAGACTTTTGTAGCTGTCCCGACACACAGCATTAAAATCCCAGATCGTACCCAAAGATTTGAATGCTCGCCTTGGCCTCCTTCACAAGCTTCCCTTACAAGAAGAATACATCTTCATGGAAGGCCAAATCATAAGCTTAGAATTTATAGCACATTTGACAGACAGTATCTCACGTGAGCCTCACAACAACCCTGCGAGGTAGGTGCTACAGTTATTATTTCCATTTCACAACCGAGGAAACTGAGGTGAAATGACTTGGACAGGGCCATGTGGCTGGGGGTAACAGGCAGAATTGAAACTTGGGTCAATGACTTTAAGCCCAGTGCTCTTTCTCTAACAACTATGACTATACAGGTCTAATTTTTTTTTTTTTCTCTAAAGAGAAAGGACAGATCAAGAGCAGAAAATCTGGGTTCTAGTCTCAGGTCTGTGAGCCTCAGTTTTCTCATTTGTAAAATGGGGACAATGCCTCCCTTCGGAGGAGGCTGTAAACTTCAGTCCCATGAGATAATAGTTGGTGGAGCCCCACGAGCACTGGACGGCCACTGGACGGCCACACTGTCATGGCTCCATCTCTGTTCCTTGGCATCCTGGCTGGGGACGTTGTGTGGGATCCAACCTAGATCTTGTCTTATAGGCGCCTTCCAGCCTCTGCTTTCCTTGATACCTTACAGAGTGTTCTCTTTAGAGCACTGTTGTCCTTCTCCAGCTGGACGGCCGACCGCTCCATCTCCTTGTGCTCTCTCTCCAGACGGCTCAAAGCTCTCTGCAGGGTGAAAATTTTCTCCTGCAAGGCATGATTCTCCCTCTGGAACTTCTGGACCGAGGCTAAGGCCTCTTCCTTGCTTTGTCGCTGTCTGTGCACAATCTGGAGTGGAGAGGAGAGAAAGACCGGTATGGACTTCTTAGAAGGACCCATCCCATCCTGTCTCTCCTGTGGGACTTTCTTTTTTTACCCAGCACTCGTATACAGTAGGTGCCTAATAAATGCTTGCTTGCTACTATTAATGATGATATCAATAATGTCCTCTTGGGTCTCAGTTTTTTTGTAAAATAAAGTGGTGGATTGGATGATCTGTGGGATCTTTTCAGTTTCAAATCTACGATTTTAGGAAACCAGTGACAAAGTTGTAGGGAGTCTCGGTTGGTTGTTTTCTGACCCTGTGAGATACGTGTTGCAATTGTCCTCATGTTAGAGATTAAGAAAACTAAGGCTTAAAAATGTAAAGTGACTTGTCCAAGGTGACACAGCTAATAAGGTCTAAGGCAGGATAAAACCCACTTCCTTTTGATATCATGTCCAGTACTTTACCAAACATTATTCCGTGTACCTCCTCACTGATAGTGTATTAACTTGTTAGTCACTGGACAACGTTGTCATGCTTGGAGTAAAAACACGACAACAATTAAATTAGATAGTTTAAAAAATATTTGAATTATAAGATCATAGATTTAGAGCTGAAAAGGCTCTTAGATGCTAACAAGTCAAGGCTCCTCATATTACAGATTGGGCAACTGAGGCATAAAGAGATTACATGATTTGACCAGGGTCTCATGTCAAATTCATATCTGAGGTAAGAATAAAACTCAGGTCTTTCTGACTCTAAATTCACCACCCTGTTCATCCTGGAAGCCACTAGGTAACGGCCCAGGTCTTTTAGGCCTTGTAACTTGTAGGTCTACTTCTGTCCACCTGCTATGCCTCTGTCATTGGATCATTCATTTAAAGCAGGAGGTGATGGGAGAGATCATTGGGTGCGGTCACCCCACTTTAGGCTCAGGGAAGGTGACTGATTTACCCAAAGTTACCCTCAGAATCAGGTCTTCTGATTCTGTCCAAGAGCCTTTTGTCAGAACCAGAACATGACATGACCCAGCTCCTTTTCCAGGGATCTTGGTGAGTTTTGGGGGACCACTTTCCACACAAACCCTTTCACTTGTAATACTCTGTAGTTCCCTTTTACCTACCATGCCCTGCTGCCCCCTGGACCACTTTCTGAGATAACAGTTTCTCGTCATACTCAAACCTTCCATATCACAGAGCGCCATCTTGCTCGGCATCATATTTGCCAAAAATGAATATTGCAACCGTAGCTGCAATTCCTGATTTGGGTAAGCATTCTTTGGAGATTAGAACTTCTACCCTTGTGTGCAGATGTGAGATCTTGGGAAATAACGCAATCAAGACGAAAGCTTTGGGAGGTCTGAGGGGGAGTGCCTCAGGGACCCCATGCTGTTAACATTGTCAGTGCCTTGGATGAAAGGGATAGTTGGTGCTCTCATCCCATTCGCAGATGATGCAAGGCTGGGAGGGACCTCTAACGCCATAGGTGACAGTCAGAATGCAGAGGGATTGCACGGGGCCACAGGAGGCATGATGAAATTAAACAGAGGATAAGGGCCCAAAGCCAGCAGGGTTCCTTTCCTTTCCCCCTTTCCCTCCTTCCCTTTTCCCTCCTTCCTGAGAAGTTGCTTCCACTCTCCTGCTGTGCCCTTTTCCTTTTCCCCTTCAGCCCGATTTTTCTCCTCCTTCTCCTCTCCTCCTTACTTTCTGCAGATGCTCCAGCTGCCCTTCCAGGTCCTGGCTCCTCATCTCCAACTGGGCCAGTTGGCTCTCTAGTCGCTTCCCCCTTTCTGCCAGGCTGTGGCTGTGTCTCTTGCTGTCCCCCAGGGCTTGGCGGGCAGAGTCCAGATGTTCCTGCAGAAGAAATCAATGTGAATGCCTTCCTTGGATTTCAGCTCCCACCAGATCTGGTCTCTGGGCACATGGGAGGATGCAATGGGATGGAGATGTGATGTCTATTTGCCCTCAAACCTCAGGGGTTAGTGTGACAGGGGGCTTAGCGAATAGAATGCTTGAGCTTTGTCTCAAGCACTTAGGCTGAGGAGTCAAGATTGACAAATAGTTTTCAGGTACCTTCAATGTACCAAGCACTGGGCTAAGTGTGAGGTCTATATGTGAGGGAGCTAAATCAGATGACCTCTTGTGTCTCCTCGAGTCAACATCATGGCTCATCATGGATCATGGAGGCACAGCCTGTATTCCCTGCTGATAACTGAAGATGAGGGAGAGGGAGGCTGCTATGGTGATGGTGATGGGATACGTGCTCATTGTCCCACTCTTTGGCCCTTTCCTCCTCCCCTGTTCTCCTCCTCTCCTTCTCCCTTCTTCCTCTCCTCTCCTCCTCCCTTTTTCTTCTCCTTCTCCCTTCTTCCTCTCCTCTTTCTCCCTTTTTCCTCTCCTTCCCCCTTTTCCCGCTCCTCTCTCTCTCCCTTTTTCCTCTCCTCTCCATCTCCCTTTTTCCTTTCCTTCTCCCTTCTTCCTCTCCTCTCTTTCTCCCTTTTTCCTCTCCTTCTCCCTTCTTCCTCTCCTCTCTTTCTCCCTTTTTCTTCTCCTCCCTTCTTCCTCTCCTCTCCTCCCTTTTTCCTCTCCTCTCCTCCTCCCTTTTTCCTCTCCTCTCCTCCTCCCTTTTTCCTCTCCTCTCCTCCTCCCTTTTTCCTCTCCTCTCTTTCTCCCTTTTCCTCTCCTCTCCTCCTCCCTTTTTCCTATCCTTCTCCCTTCTTTCTCTCCTCTCTTTCTCCCTTTTTCCTATCCTTCTCCCTTCTTCCTCTCCTCTCTTTCTCCCTTTTTCCTCTCCTTCTCCCTTTTTCCTCTCCTTCTCCCTTCTTCCTCTCCTCCCTTCTTCCTCTCCTCTCCTCCTCCCTTTTTCCTCTCCTTCTCCCTTCTTTCTCTCCTCTCCTTCTCCCTTTTTCCTCTCCTTCTCCCTTCTTCCTCTCCTCCCTTCTTCCTCTCCTCTCCTCCTCCCTTTTTCCTCTCCTTCTCCCTTCTTTCTCTCCTCTCCTTTTCCCTTTTCCCTCTCCTCTCCTTCTCCCTTTTTCCTCTCCTCTCCTCCTC
Source organism: Sminthopsis crassicaudata (assembly GCF_048593235.1). NCBI lineage: Eukaryota > Metazoa > Chordata > Mammalia > Dasyuromorphia > Dasyuridae > Sminthopsis > Sminthopsis crassicaudata. The sequence continues at coordinate 9,404,016 of NC_133619.1, forward strand.
CCTTTTTCCTCTCCTCTCCTCCTCTGGTTGAGGGAAGGTAGGTTTAGAAGGCTGAGGTGGGGGAAGAGCCAGGCATCAAGCTTTAATGAGGAGATGAAGTGATTTGGGGAAGCTGGATCAGACCAGTCTAAAGGGAGAAACTAGCCGATTTGGGGAAAATGGAGGTCACGCCTTTGGCACAGGTTTCGGTCGCACAAACCTGGAGAATATAATCTTTCATACTCTGGAGGGCAATTAAGTCAATCCACACCATTCTCTGTCCTCGGCTAAGTAACACCAGGTGCTCTGGGCTTGAGGCTGAAGGCAGCAAATGCTTATTGCCCTGAGTGTGAGACTGCAGCTCGACCTTGTTTGTCACCCTCCTAATAAGCAAGACGGTGGGGGTGCTATGGAAAGAGCTTTTTCTGGGCCCTGAGAGTCCTTGGCTCCCACTGCCATTTGCTGACTGGGAGCCTGAGGGAGTCACGTGACATCTCATCTAGAAAATAGGGAAACTGTTCCCTCAAGAAGCAAAGGGACACAGAGGAGCTGTGGTCGGTTTTGGAGCCAGGAGCACGGGTTCAAGCCTTGTCTCAGATACATCGAAGGACAGATTACATTTAGAATCTAGGGAAGAAATGGCTCTGGCCTTGTAGAGGATCTGGCTTCCAATCTCACCTCTGACTATTTGTAACGGTATATAAATGGGCTTGTGTGCCCTCAGCTTTGCTCCCCAGTATGAGGGGAGGGATGGATGAAATGGTTTTGATGCCCTTTCTATACCTGTGATGCACCTGAAGGGCCAGAACCTCATGGCTCAGATGAGGAAACTGAGGGCTAAAAAGCAGAAGAGACCTTTCCAGGTAGCTGAGTCAGGATTCAAATCCAGGACTTCCTGGCTTTAAGTCCCCCCATGCTATGTGCACTGGGCTGCATTGGTTCTCAGAGGATGCCTCATCTATCAGCTCTCTGACTTGTGGTTGGCCAGCTGACACCCATGGGGGTCCGGACATAAATGTGTGTATTTGGGTACCCACCTCCTCAGTGTCGATAGATTTAGGATTAATAAAAGGAGAAAACTGAGTGGAACTGGCTGCTTTAGGATGTAATGAATTGCTTATATCTGGAAACCTTCAAGTGGGGCTGGATGACGACTGGTCAGGTACATTGGCCAGTCATGAATTAAATTAGATGGCCTTGAAGGTGCTTTTCAATCTTGAGATTTCGGGATTCGGGGAATCTCTGATTTGAAGTCTCTAACTTTGTGATTCTAATTCTGGGGTTCTGTAATGCTCTGGGCAAGAAGTTCCATGATTCTGTGATCCGGGGATTCTTGACATCTGGGCCATGTTCCCGAAGTCTCTATTTCTGAGAGTTTGGCTTTCTGAATCCTAGAACTTTTGGATTCTGAGATTCCTCTAGGCCCCTGCACTGAATTTGTGAGATCTCGTAATTCTGAAATACTAGAATGTGGAGTCCAGTGATTTGGAAATTCTGAGACTCTGATTCTGGGGTGATTTTGAGATTTCACAACTGATTCTGAAATCCTGTTGAAGGATTCTGGGATTTTTGATTCGCAAGGTTCTGGGATGTATGGAATCAGGGTCCTATGATTCTGGTTCAGAGACAGAGGCAGGATGAGTCTGACAGTGACATTATGGATGTGATGTCTCTCTGCTTCTAGACTCAGGGATTCTGAAACACTTGGGATTGTTTTGCTTCTGTAGTTCTAGAACTCTGATTTGGGGATTGTGCATCTTCATAGCTCAGGGATTCTCACTCTGAGATGCTAAGAGCCTGGGAGCATGAGATCCTGGAGTTTGGAAACTGTAATTTAGGGATTTATTCTAAGACTCTGGGATTCTGCTTTTAAAGTTCTGGGACCCAGATGAATAAAAAAGTAAAGCTTCCAGGAGCACACTCTCTTGCTGACTGCTTTCAGCTCCTCTGCAAGTGGAGCTACTGGCTCAGGGAAGCGAAAACTGGAGCTGGTCAGGGACCCCCTTTCATATTGTCTCAGTCACTTTGCTCCAAGCAGTGGCTTGATTGTTCTCTGCACTTGATCTTCCACTTTAGCCTCTGAGCCTTTGCAGGTGTGATCCTTCAGGTCTCAACTGTGCTCCCTACTTTCCACCATCTTGGAGCAAGGTATCGCTTTGCTTCCTTGAGCTCGAGTGTCCCATCTATATAGACAAGTACTTTCCCACTCCTCAATATTATCCTCCTCCAACCTTCTCCAAGTTGTTCTAGAGATACTTTATTTATTTTTTTTTTCTTTACTTCTTCAGGCACATGTGGCACCTTCAACAGAACATAAGCTCTTTGAAAGCAGGGAACATTTCATTTTTGTCTTTAGATTACTAGGGTCCAGCACAGTGCCAGGCATATAGTGGGTACTTAATACTCATTAAGTTGAACCAAAAGGCCTTGTGTCCATATTGGCAACATATTTACCTCATTTAGGGAATGTAGATAAGACATTTTCTTGGTCAATCAATAAGCATATATTAAGTACCATCTGTGTACCAGATTGGAACACAACAGTGCTGGGGATCCAAAGATAGGCAAAAACATAGACTCTGCCTTCAAGGCACTTATGTCACAATGGGGGGACAGCATGCATATAACTATGCACATAAAAGAATATGCGATATAAGTGGAAGATATCTTAGAGGAAATGAGCTAGCAGTGGGGTAAGGGTGGGGTGTTCTTCTGCACAAAGCAGGATTTGAGCCGAGTCTGGAGGAAAACTGGGGAATTGGGGTTAGGGAATAGTGTGATTAGAGCACAAGGTACGGGAACAGTCCTTCCTTTTCTTTTTTTTTTTTTTTTCCATTTGAGAAACTATGGAAAATAAAACATCACTCCAAGAGATATGAATTGAAGAGCAATAGATGGGGTTGGTATCTGGGACCTGACTGGCACAAAGAGAAAAGAAAAGTAACTGGGGAAGGGGCCTGTAGAAAGTCAGCACTGACAGCTAGCAGGAAAGAGATCTTTGGTGAGAGATTCCTCTGCTGCCGTCTTGCTCTAAGGAGATGGAATTAAAATGTGAATGGGAAATATGATGGAAGGGGTCCTACAGAGCCATATAGAATGGCCCGAGGAAGAGGAGGGATCCATGGATCCTGTGCTTTCCCTCCCTCTTCAAGAAGCAGAGAACCAAGAGCCCTTCAGGATCAAGGAAGTCATTGTCCTTGGTTGGCACTCTCCATGAGAAGGGATTTGTATACTTCCTTAGGATTGATACCTAGTTGTTTTTAATAAAACCCTGGGATATTGTGAATTGCATGCTGGGAGATAGAGTCAGCCTCTATTTTCTCATAGGTGTCCAACATTTATTGTTCCAGGGTTCCTGAGTTAAAGCCCTGAGGCAAGAGATTAAGGTGTTCCTCACAGTGTACCAAACACTTGAAATGTAATGTTGCCATCCTCAATTGGTCTGAACCCGAAGTCTGCCTCAGTGAGCCCCCAAATCATTCATACTAAATCTGGTAGTTTGGGACTGAAGAAGCTGAGGCTGCACCAGCACAAACTATGCTCCCTGGTCTGCCCTTCTATCTAGCAGCAGTAGCATGGGTCTCTCCTGCCTCACAATGGAGGCCTGGTACCAACTCCTCGTCCCTCTTCCACCCCAATGGCTTGGAATCCCCATCACCAAGGGTGACAGAATCCTGACTCTCTCCCCAGCTGTTCTGCCCATTCTTGGCTATCTTTTCCCCATCCCTTATATTCCAATGCTCCCCCCCCCCCAGGTTACCTCCTATTTCCTTTGTATCTTGTAGCTACCCATTTATAGGAGAAGTGGAAGCATCCTGAAGGTTTTTGGTTTCCTTTTCATTCTCGGGACCCAGCACAATGCTTGGCACATCGCGGGCACTTAAGGAATGCTCCCTGGCTGACATCCTGGGCCACGAAGCACTAGCTCACCTGCAGTAGCCGCCGGTCATGTTCAGCAGCTGCCAGCGCCTTGCGGAGATGGGCCACGTCCTCGTGGAGGCTGCAGGAACTGCTGGTGGCTTCGGCCAGGGCCTGAGTAAGGCTCTGCACACGCTCCTTGAGGTGCCTCTCTGCCTCCTCGGTCCTGGCCAGCTCGTGGCTCAGATGCTCGAGCTCCTGCTGCCGGGAGGCCAATCTGGCTGTGCTCTCCTCCAGCTGGGCCCCGAGCCCCTGCACCTGCTCACGGTAGGTCTGGACCTCGACCTCCCGGGTGCTCAGACTCCTCTGTGCCCGCTGAAGATGCTCTTGGGTGGCCTGCTGGCTCAGCTCCAGCTTGATGGCTCGGCACTCAGAGGCCTCCAAGGCTTCCTTGAGTTTCCACTTTTCCGAGTCCAGCTTGGCTTCCTTGGCCTTCAGTCTGCTGAGCTTGTCCTGTGAGATAGAGAGTCATGGCATTGGGCCCTGGGCTTCTGGCAGGGGGCTCCCAACCCTCCCCCTCAATCTTGTCCATCTCTCCTTCCTGACCCAGGATCTGCTAGCAAACTCAGGTTCCCAGCTTCTACCCTGAAGGTGCAGGGGGAGCAGAGGCCACTGAAGGGACAACATGGTACCCAGAAGCAATGGCGTTCTTAGAGCTGTTAGAGAGCATGACAAAACACTCAGGAGGGAAGGAATGAAGCCCAAGTTTATCATTTTACCAATTAGGAAACTGAGGCCAGAGAATGTGCCTTATTCATGGTTACCTGGGGGGCTGACACTCTGTAGATAGGAATCTGAGATCAAGCAGAGCAAATCCACAATGCAATGGGACAAATGGATCTCCCATAGAGTCAGTCAGCCAAGAAGGACTAATGAAGCCTTTACTATGAGCTACCAACTGTGCTGAAAGTGAGAATACAAAGAAAGGCAGAAACATGGTTCCTGCCCTCAAGGAACATATATTTTATTGGGACACATGTTGTTGGAAAAGAAAGTGCCTACAAGACAGACCCAAAGTGGACAGAAGGCAACCTGAGTGAGGAAGTGCCACAGCTGGAGAGAAAGGCCTTTTAGAGAAGGAGGGCATCAGAGCTGGATCTGAACAAAGCCAGAGGAATACAGGAGGGAGATGCGAGCAGATCCATGGACACTTTGTTGTTTTCTGCATCTGTTTCACAAACAGGCTTCCCAGGGCTAGGCTAGGGTGAGTTGGGGTAGGGGCTGCCTTCTGGGTATTTTGGCAGACATTTAAATTCTCTCCACTCACTATCAGCACTGGGAGAAGTGCCTGAACACTGTAGTGTAGCTTAGGGTCATTATCCCCACCAAGGATTCCATTTTACTCAGCTGTCATACCTTGGTCTATCACTAAGATCTGTTGTATGTTTAAATCTTATTTTCCTAATTGAGACAATAACTTATCCATAAAAAAAGAAAAAAAGCTAAGACCAGAGCAGGGAAATAAAAATCTGAGTAACAATAGGACCAGGCCTTCCTTCATTAAGGCTTTCTGCCCAGTAGCCTTCTCAAGGCCCTTGACCTGCCCCAATTGACCAGTGGTCAATCAACTCTCCTAAAGTGCCTACAAGGTGAATAAAGGAAAAGAAGTAGGAGGATTGGTTAAGCAGAAAATATGTTTAATTTGGAGTCCAAGGACCAGAGTTCCAGGCCTCTCTCCCCTTCCTGTCTGCAGATGGGGGCCATTTGCTTTCCTCCTTTATTTGTAAAGTGATGGGGTTTGACCAAGGCTGCTAGCTCTGGGTCTATGATGCCATAAACCTATGAGTATATATATTTGAAAAGGCTTCAGGTGTGTTCCAGGTCATAGGAGAGTAGATCAAGAGAAAAGGCTTTTTATTCAATTCTTCATGTTAAAAATAGGAAACTGAAGTTTAGTGATTCCAAGGTCACCCATCCTATGGGAGCACTAGGATTGCAAGGGATCTTAGAGGTCATCCATCTAGTCTGTTCCTCCTTGCACAAAGAGGAAATGGAAGCCTCAAGAGGGATGTGACATTGAGCAGTACAGTGTCCTGCCAGTGATAGGAAGGAAAGCTTCTTCCATTGTCCCACCCAGAATCTCCTAGGGCTTGGGATTTCAGGGGCAACAATAGCTGATGGTTTTATATAGTATACAAAGGTTATTACATAGTTACAAGGTTCACAAAGCACTTTAGATACAATGTTTCAGGCTTTAGATTTTAGGGGCAACAATAACTAGTGGTTTTATATAGTTTACAAAGGTTATTACATAGTTACAAGGTTCACAAAGCACTTTAGATACAATGTTTCAGGCTTTAGATTTCAGGGACAATAATAACTAGTGGTTTTATATAGTTTACAAAGATTATTACATAGTTACAAGGTTCACAAAGCACTTTAGGTACATTGTTTCAGGATTGGGATTTCAGGGACAACAATAGCAGATGGTTTTAGATAGTTTATATAGGTTCACAAAGCACTTTAGGTACATTGTTTCACTTGCTCCAGGATTGGTATAACTCCAAGAATTAAGTTCTCTGGTGATTATTATTCCCATTTTACATAGGAGCAAAACAAATAAAATGTCTTGATTATAATCCTGAAGTCTGAGACCTAGTAAGATGTCAGGAGCAATTCCCTGGGTCTAAGAGTACAGGCTCCATATTTAATTTATGCTGACTGGATTGCTTCACCTCCTTGCCCTTTCCACCTCCAATCAAAATCAATACCTCCCCTCTTCTGACTTACTTTGAGGTGGAAAACAGCCATTCCTGCATCCCTAGTCCCCTGGGGTGTTTCCTATTGCTAATGTTGCCAGGAAAGTTAGAAAAAAAGCAATCACAACATAATATGCCATAGATGCTGAGACTTTGAAGGGACCTGAAAGATTGATTTCAGTCCCCTCAGTTTACATGAGGAAAATGAGCCCTAGGGAGACAAAGTTTCTGTTGAGAAACCCCTCAGTTCTTCCATGATGGTCCAGGGTATTACATTCCCAAAAAAGCCCCTCCCCTTTGATTTGAGGAAGTGGGATGAATGTAAACACTATTTCTTTTTCTAAGAAAATATGTATCTTTTAAAATCACTACTGAAGACATGAGTAGTAGCCCTTTTAAGTTCTGCAAAATATTTTATAAATATATCATTTGATTCTTATAACAAGCCTGTGAAGAATAAGTCCCTATGTGAAGGACCACTGTTTAAAGAGATCTATATGGATACACAGTAACTCAATGGTTACTTAATTAAAAAAAAAAAAAAGCAAAAAACAAAACCAACAAAACCAACAACAGCAACCAAGTACTTTGGGGGGATGGGCTCCTGGGAAAACTTGAAAGTATTTTGACAGGAAATAAGTTTAGACTGGCTTTTACAGCACCCACTATAATTAACTATTATGAATATGAATATGAAAGGTCATACCACCAAAAAAATCCCGCAACAACAACAACAACAACAAAAACAAAAACCCCAAACCAAAGGTGGTAGTTTTCAGAATTATAGTTGGTGAAGATTTCATAACCAACTGAGTGATAGAATTTATTTTTAAAAGGACAAAACAATGTCAATAATGTAAAATCAAAATACTTTTCAAGATAAAAATGAATGCAACTAGAATATTAAGAAAAATTTCAAGTGGGAAAATGTAGTTTCTACATTAAAAGATTTTTTTTTTAGCCAAGATATATGAGGGAGCAAAAATATGAAGCCATGTTGTTTCCCTAATTTATGAAGTGGTCAAAAAACATAAGCTGTTTTCAGAAGACTTGTCCATTCATAAACAGAGAGGAAAGAATGCTGCAGATAATGAGTCCTGAAAGAAATGCCAATTAAAAGAACTCTGAAGTGTCACTTTCTAGCCATCAATTTCATAAAAATGTTAAAAGATGTTGGTAGTCTTGGGAGGACTACAAAAAAATAGCAAGACTAATATACTCTTGGTGGGACTGCTATTAAGTCTGACCATTTTGTAAAACATTTTGAATTATGGGCAAAAATTATCAAACTGTTCAAACCTTATGATCATAGATTGGGTACTCTAAGGAATTTGTATTTCCTTCCTTCCTTCCTTCCTTCCTTCCTTCCTTCCTTCCTTCTTTCCTTCCTTCCTTCCTTCCTTCCTTCCTTTCTTTTCTTTCTTTCTTTCTTTCTTTCTTTCTTTCTTTCTTTCTTTCTTTCTTTCTTTCTTTCTTTCTTTCTTTCTTTCTTTCTTTCTTTCTTTCTTTCTTTCTTTCTTTCTTTCTTTCTTTCTTTCTTTCTTTCTTTCTTTCTTTCTTTCTTTCTTTCTTCCTTCCTTCCTTCCTTTCTTTCTTTCTTCCTTCCTTTCTTTCTTTCTTTCTTCCTTTCTTCCTTCCTTCCTTCCTTCCTTCCTTCCTTCCTTCCTTCCTTCCTTCCTTCCTTCCTTCCTTCCTTCCTTCCTTCCTTCCTTCCTTCCTTCCTTCCTTCCTTCCTTCCTTCCTTCCTTCCTTCCTTCCTCCCTCTCTGTCTCTCTCTCTCTTTCTTTCTACTGAGGCAATTGGGATTAAGGGTCACACAGTTAGGAAATGTTAAGTGTCTGAGACCAGATTTGAACTCAGGTCTCCTGACTTCAGGGCTGGTGCTCTATCCATTGCATCAACTAGCTGCTCCCACTCTAAGGAATTTAAAGACAGAAAAGATAGCCCATATAACACAAAATATTAATTGTGGGAGCAAAAAAGTAGAACCAAAGTAAATACCATTTTTGGAGAACTGACTATTTAGATTTGAAAGAGCAAAAACAGGAGAGCAATTATAATGAGAACAGTGATTTCTGTAGTATCCTGATTAAGACATCACAGCTTCTAGTGGACATTAATAAGTGGCAAGAGGATGCAATGGTTTGAGCTTGGGGTCAGGATGATGGTTTCATAGACCATCTCAGACACTTAGTAGACACTTACTCAGAGCAAGACACTTAATATCTCTATGCCTCAATTTCCTGATCTGTCAAATGAGAGGTGGCCCATGATGGCCTCTTTAAGTCCCTTCTAGCTCCACATCTATGTATTACTGATCCATGAAGTAGCAAAGTGCCCCAAGGAGAGTGAGCCAGGTGGTGATCTGTTCCACAAGTACAGGCTGAAAGAAATGGGGACGTTTAGCCAGAGAAGAGCATCCTTGGAGGGGCACTAAAGCTCCCGTGGGTGCTCAGTCATCAAGAGGAATCTGATTTACTCTGTTTTGCCTCAAGGAGCAGAACTGAGGAGAATGGCTTGAAGTTGCAGGGAGGCAAATTTAGGCTCGAGGTCAGGAAAAAGTGACTAACGATGAGAGCTGTCCAAAGTGGAATGGGCCGCCCCAGGAGGTCTGCAAGCATGTCCTCTGCCTGCATCCCTCCCTCTCCTAAGGATCCCTCCCCCTCCCATCTCACTGGAATTCTTCAAACAAAGTCTGGATGACTGATTACTTGCCAAGCCTACTGGGGAGGGGGATTCCTGTTCAGGTGTGGGTTGGATTAGATAGTTGTGGGGGTTTCTGCCAACTCTGAGATTTTGAGGTACTATTTCAGGGACTACTACTAATATTTTACAAAATGGAAACTGAGGCACCAAGTCTTGGGCTCTTACCATTACACCATGCTGCCCACCCTTGGGAGAACCATTCATATCTTTGAGTATATTGCCTTAGTCAGCTCTTCTGTGATTATGTGACCTCAGTGCAGCTCTTGGGGACCAGGAAACAGGCTACCTCCTTCTCCTTGCCTACAGATCCTCCGATTAAGCTGGCCTGATGGTGCTACTGAGCTGGTCCCCGTGAGCAGCAAGCATAAGCAGCATGCTCTGACATGCGTCTCATGGCACAGGGGCAGCCCTGTCTATGCTCTTGTGTTTGGGGAGTGCTGTGCCCAATTTGACAGCCCTGGGCTTGTTGCTGTATTGTTCCTTTATTTAATTCCCAGGGTAGCCCTGGAAACGGAGAGAGATTTACTTTCAAACAAGAATTTGACTGTTTGCATAGCACAGTCTCTCGTTTAATTAGAGAAATATGTTTTTAATTAACTTTCCCTTGACAAATATCCTGGCTTATATGAAGTAGGGGGTGGGAAGGAGGAGAAATCAGTTTTTGAAAACGAAGGAAGTTGTGTAAAACCCAGAGATCTTTTGAAAAAGTTCTAGAGAACATCAAGAGCAGCCAGAGAACCTTTGCTTGGCAACCTCAACTTCCATTTGAAGGGAAATGGGCGCAGCAAAGCAGAGAAAGGCAAAGAAGTATCCTGGAGTCATAACAAAAATAGGAGTTTTCGGATTTTTATAAGATCACAGAGAAAAATAGAGCCACAACGGCCATTTATTCTAAAACATCTCAATTTTCAAAGGAAGAAACTGAGTCCCAGTGAGGTAAAGCCACTTGTCTGAGACAGGACTGGAACTATAATGTAGATCTCCTGGTTTCTGTTCCAAGGATCTCTACATTCTCTCCAATTTCCCTTTTATCAAAAGCACTGCTGCTATGTGTCAAGGCCAGCCTGGCCTCTGCTGCTGGTTGGGGATAGAAGGGAAAAACCTAGGTGATGTCTGGGATCAGTCTGGGCAGGAGGTTGGGAGAGGCGATTATGAGCAAGAGGAGCCACAGAGGATGGAGGTTTTCCAACTCAAGGCAGAGGCTTCCATTGGGACTCAGGTCATAGTACACAGAATGGGAAAATGTCACATCTCTGTGCTGTGCCATAGTGGAGAAAGACCTTTGTTTGGGATCCATGTGGAAAAAGACATCAGTTTCCCTGCAAATCATGGTCTAACCTTGGATTCATCTGAGAGTGTTTTTTCATGGATGCAAAATGAATGAACTTCCAGCAGAGGCCAGGGATCTCTTGTTGGTTATGTCACACATGTTTGGGTAGAAGTGGAACTGATGCCCCTTGAGGTGCCTTCTAACTCTCAAAATCTATCATGGGTTTGGTGATGCTTGAATGGAGGCTTTGGATATGGCCCTGACAACCCGAGGTCAACTTGGAGACAGTGCGGTATGGTGAAAAGAATTCTGGTCTGAGCACAGGGCCAAACCCCATTCCATCTCACCCTCCTCTGAATGATACTGGACAAACTTCCTCAAACCTCCATTTCCTCATTAGTAAAAGGTGAGACTGGAAAAAAGCTTCTAGCTTGAGATAAGATAAATGTCTCAGAATTCTCCTTAAGGAGACATTGACTCTCACTTGTCGTGATTCTTCTGGTGCACTTTGGACTCACATGAACATAGATGTTCCTATAGGAAGGACCCGGCCCTGGTACCTAGGAGGCTCTTAATTAGTATTTATAGACTTGGCCCTTTGTTTCGCAGATGAAGAAGCTGAAACTGGGAGCAAAAGGGAATTTATTTGCTCAGCTTCTCATAGGAAGGAAGAGTGGAATTGGGAGTCTCTGGCTACAAGTATGTTGCTCTAACCACTACCCTATCTGTCCTCCTGTGGGTAACTCTGAGGTTCTGCCAGGTTTGCAACAGAATACATTGAGATTTCATTCCAAGTGACTTGAAAACCTTTTTTTCCCCTCCTAATGTTCAGGGTCTGTCTTTCTAGTAGAGATTGGTCTCAATTGCTTACAAGGTACCTTGGGGCGGGAGTGGGTTTTTCTCTAGGATTCTCTTGAATGGCAAATGCTCCCATGTTCACGGTTCCAGGTGCCAAGGGATGGCTGGACCCAGGCTCTCCTCTCCCAGCCCCACATGGGGCCCACCCACCTGCAAGCTTCTTTTCTCCTCCTGGCTCATGTGGATGTTGTGTTCCAACATGGACAGCTGCTCGGAGCGTTCCTGATGTTCCCTCTCTGCCTGCCGGATGGTCTCTTCTTGCAGCATCAACGCAGTCTGGGCACTGGTGAGGCGCCCGTCTACACCTCGCTTGCCTGTTTCGTTACAGAAAAAGATAAGACACTGAACTCTCTTCCCAAACTTCCCTTACCGCCCACTTTCTTATGTTTGTAGGATTCCCCACTCCATAGAAAGCACAGGGATGAGACTGCAGAGGCCTGTTCTGGAGACTTTCTATCAAATTAGAAGCATGAATGAGGGTCTTGAATGATATTGCTTATCACTTAGCCAAGCACTGATTAAGTACCTACTGTGTTCCAGATACTATAGGAGAAAACAAAAGCAGAAATAAAGCGATCCTGCCGTCAAGGAACTGTGTTCTCTCCCAAACAATTCATTATGTCTTCTCCCTGCACCTGGCCAAATTACCCTGTGGAGACGTCCACTTCCATTTTGGTCACTCACATTTGTCATCTTGGAATCATCCTTGAATCTGCCTTCTCCCTTATCCCCAAGAGCTACCAAACCATATTGATTTTTCCTTTAGAAGAACTCGAGGTTGCTTCCCCTTTTCTGCACTCACATCATCACTCCCTGAGTTCAGGCTCTGGCCTGGGCTATTGCACGAGTCTCCTAATCAATCTCCTTGCCTTATTTGTCTCCTTTCCAAAGGAGCCTTCAAGCAGCTCAGAATATTTAGCGGTTCCCTGTCTCCTCTCTTGCTATCTCTTCCATCACTTCTGAGAAGCAAAGAAAAATCTATTTGATCCTCTGAGAGAATATGGAAGTCCTCAGTCTGGCCTTTAAAGCTCTTAGTAATCTGACCCCAAATGACCTTCTGAGAGTTCATATTCTTGACCTAATGCACTCAATATTTCATCCAAGCTGGCTAACTTGCTGCTATCCACACTCAATGGGGTGTCTCTAGACTCCTTGCCTTGCAGAGATTATCCCCATGCCTGGAATGCCCCTCCCCCACCCTAGCACTAGCCCCTAGAATTCCCAGCTTCCTTCATGATTCAGCTCAGGGGCCATTGGATCTCTCCAAAATCTTTCCCGGATCCTCCCTCAGTTATTCTCTCCTCCCCTCAAAGGATCTTGCATTTGTTTTATCTGTGTACATATTGATTACCCCCATAGAATGCAATCTCCCTGAAGGCAGGAAGTGATTAATTTTTGCCTCTAAATCCTCAATGCCCAATCTAATGCCTTATGTGTTGTAGTCAGCATTTACTATGGATTGTGCATTACCCTGAATGGATCAGGTGAAGGCTTGGCAAGTCTAGGGCCTGCCTCATCACCTGAGGACACAGAAACAAGTTTTCTAATAACTTCTTTGAGGGTGGGCTAAGGCAGAATTTCATCTTTGGGGGATGACAAATCTCTTTTTCTCAAAGGGCTTCTGTGCCCTTGTTCTTAATTCAAAAGAAAAACAAAGTTGGGGTCTCCTGCCCAAGAGGATCACTAAAGTAAGTCCTGCCCTTCTGTCACCCTGCTCCCCAACTAGAGCAGAGAGGGGCCCCCTGGTTTCTAGGTCATGGAGTGCCTTCTATTCCCATCTGTCTGCTCCTCAGCTCTCCCGCTGCCCCATCCACAATGTGTTTGGCAATAAATCTTGCTCTTTTGCAGCAGATGAAGCCATGAATCGGGTCTCTGGAGAAGAGAGATGATTGAGTGACTGGCCTTCCTCAGCATCTGCCAGAGACTTTTGCAGCTGCAGGATGCGATTCTTGCTCTGGTCAAGGTCAGCCTTCAGCTCGTTCAGCTGACAGTTCAGGTTCACTACCTGGACCCGTGAGTCATCCTGGGAGGAGAGAAAGTCACGTTTTCGAAGGCAGGGGATAAGGGGAAGGGGAGAAGAAGAAATTGTGGGAATTCCATTTCCCAAGCTCAGTGGAAGCATGGTGACAAAGACAAAACCTTAAAGGTGAGAGAGGGGGCTGGAATGAGAGAGGGAGATCTGCTTTTAAACCCCAAGCAAATCCCTTAAGCAATCCGGACTCAATACAGAATGTGAGGGTCAAAAAGGTGGTTATTTAGTTCAAATTGTACAGAAAGGAAAGCTCCCTGATAGGGTAGCTTTGAAAAGGGGCTATGTGGCCTCCATATGAAATCATCTGAGGAGAGAGAACCACGACCTTCTGGAGGCAGCACATCCCACTTCTGGGCAGCTGTGGGGTGTGAGGAAGCAGTCCTGTCCCCCCCCCCCTCCCCCAGAAAAACTGAAATTAGCCCCTTTGCAGCTTCTCTTTCTGGTTCTCCACCTCTGGGGTCAAAGAGAACAAATCAGAGCCTTCCTTTACATGATTGAACTTTAAATACTTGAAGTCAGTTCCTCCCATCCCCCCAGTCTTCATTTCTCCAGCCTAATCACTCTCAGTTCCTTCAGCCAAGTCTCACAGGACATTAATTTTAAGGTTTTTCGCCGTCCTGGTTGCACTTCTCAAGATACTCTTTAGTTGTGCTACACAAAATTGAGCACAGTATCCCAGAAGAGGTCTGGCAAGGGGAGGGCCAAGTGGGATTCTCACCTCCCTATTCCTGAAAGTCATAGCCCCAAACTGCAATTAGCTTTTGTGGCAGCCACATATTGTGTTAGTGGTCCGCTAATACTCCCAGAACTTTTTCGGAACACTGGCTATCTACTTATACCTTTCCCATGTTGTACTCGGGCAATGGATTGTTTTGTGACCAATTATAAGACTTTCCATTGATCCCTATTGGATTTCATCTTATTAGGTTCAAGCCAATGAGTGCTCTTGCCTAGGAAATCCTAATGGATTGTGAAATTTTCATGCACAGCATTTGCCATTTCTCCCATCTTTGGCTTATCTGAAAATTCTATAAGCATGACAGCCATGTTTTTACCCAAGGCTCTTTGTTAAAATATTGTACAGCACAGGGGGAAGCAAAGATGTTGGAGGAACTCTACTGGAGATCTCCTGCCATGATGACATGGAACCATTAAGAACTACTCTTTGATTCCAGCCATCCAGGGGGTTCTGAAACCATCTCTGAATTACTGTCTAATCCACATCCCTCTATCTTCTCCATAGGAACAATATGAGATGCTTTGCTACAATCTCTGATAAAATTTAGGTAAACTATATTCATAGCACCTACTAGTTTAATCCTAGCAAAAAATAAAATGCGGTGAATTTATTTTATTTTATTTTTTTTTAATTTTTTATTTTATTTTATAATTATAACATTTTTTGACAGTACATATGCATGGGTAATTTTTTACAACATTATCCCTTGCACTTACTTCTATTCAGATTTTTTCCCTTCCTCCCCCAACCCCCTCCCCCAGATGGCAAGCAGTCTTATATATGTTAAATATATTACAGTATAATTTAGATACAATATATGTGTGTAGAACCAAATTTTTTGTTGCACAGGAAGAATTGGATTCAGAAGGTAAAAATAACAGTTTACATTCATTTCCCAGTGTTCCTTTTCTGGATGTAGCTGGTTCTGTCCATCATTAATCAATTGGAATTGGATTAGTTCTTCTCTATGTTGAAGAAATCCACTTCCATCAGCATACATCCTCGTACAGTATCATTGTTGAAGTGTATAATGATCTTCTGGTTCTGCTCGTTTCACTCAGCATCAGTTGATGTAAGTCTCTCCAAGCCTCTCTGTATTTCTCCTGTTGGTCATTTCTTATAGAACAATAATATTCCATAACATTCATATACCATAGTTTACCCAACCATTCTCCAATTGATGGACATCCATTCATCTTCCAGCTTCTAGCCACTATGAAAAGGGCTGCCACAAACATTTTGGCACATACAGGACCCTTTCCCTTCTCTAGTAGTTCCTTGGGGTATAAGCCCAGTAGTAGTATGGCTGGGTCAAAGGGTATGCACATTTTGATAACTTTTTGGGCATAATTCCAGATTGCTCTCCAGAATGGTTGGATTCTTTCACAACTCCACCAACAATGCATCAGTGTCCCAGTTTTCCCACAGCCCCTCCAACATTCATCGTTATTTGTTCCTGTCATCTTAGCCAATCTGACAGGTGTGTAATGATACCTCAGAGTTGTCTTAATTTGCATTTCTCTGATCAATAGTGATTTGGAACACTCTTTCATATGAGTGGAAATAGTTTTAATTTCATCATCTGAAAATTGTCTGTTCATATCCTTTGAAAAATGAGGTGAATTTAACATGATTTGTTTTTGAAAAAGCCAGACTGGCTCTTTGTAAACACTGCTTCCCTTCCTAGATGTTTACTATTTATCTTTTTAATGCTTTGTCCTATCGTTGTCCAAGGAATCAAAACTAGGTTTGTTGGCTTAGAGTTTGCAAACTCTGTTATTTCTGTCCTAAATGCAAAATGAGGAAGTTGAATTAGATGTTCTCAAAGGACCGTTTCATCTCTAAATCTATGAGAAATGGGATCTGAACCAGATCTTTGACTCTAGAGTCAGCACCTTTGCCAGTATACCATGCTTCCTATATAACTAGATATAACTAGACTGGAGGCAGTCTCTTCATTACTGGTCAGATTGTCAAAATAAATGCTAATTTAAAGGCATAAAGGCATAAAAAGTCCTCCTTTAAAGGAGGACACAGCATGAGATTACTTTTACTCTGACCTAACCTAATAAGCTATTGCTACTTCAAATCAGGAAATGGATAAAATAAAAGACATTGATAGGATCACTTTATTTCTGTTTTTTTTTTTCTCTTGTGATTTTCCTTTTGTTCTGATTTTTCTCTCCCAACATGATTCATAAAGAAATGTGTATTAAAAAGTTAAAATACATATATAACTAGAAAAAAACAATAAAAAAGACATTGACTGGTTCTCGATATTCCTTAGAAAAGTTCAACCAATATAAAATGTTTGCTACAATGAGAAGACCAAATGAACCTAGAAACTATCCCAGTAAACACTTGAGTTCCACACCTAATAGGGAGGAATAGCAGTTGAGGACAATATTAGTTTAGATTGAGTCATAGAGTCTCCCAGTAATGCTATATATTTGAGAATTATGAATACCACTGTTTTTGATGAATCAAAATTACAAGTAACTGAAAGGACAAAGGAAAGATGAATGTTGGGAGTAAGCAAAGTTCCCCATCTTATCACAGATAGGTTACTTGAGAAAAAATGATATTAAAAATGATATAAAAAGACACTATAAAGAACATGTATGATTAGAAAGAAAATAGATCAATTGTAGCCAGAATAGAAGATGTGGAGGGCCAGGCTGAGCACCACATTAGTATCCTTCAAATGTGGGAAGGGAAGGGATGTGTTTTCTTAGGAAGATTTAAGAGGTTCCCATTTGCTCTGATGGGAGGTTGAGTACCAGTCTTGATAAAATCACAAATCCAACTATATATCTAATTCTGTCTGTAAAGAGGATGCAGGAATAATATGAGATTTAGCAATATGGTGATGGATGATGGATACAGCCTTGAAATTCTGCTTTGGCCACATATTTGTTAGGTGGCAATTCTCTCTCTAATAACAGATGAGGTATCAGTGAATCTTGCTGGTAGGGTCTCCTGTATCGATATGATGATAGGTCTAAACCAAAAACAGTTCAATAAGCCAAACAGAGCCATCTATATACTTCAAGACTTCTACATCCATGTTTTCATGGGGGTGGACATTCCCTTCAGAGATGCAGACGGCCACCCTTCTGTCTCTTAGTCAATGGTCTTTGGGAATTGCCATGGCTAAGAAATCATCCCCATCCTGCCTATCTTCCGGGGATTCTCTGAACCTTGGCTGCCTTTCAAACCCAGTCCATCACCAAACCTACACTCAAAGTCTTTCTAGCCCAGTAGAACCTGCCAGAGCTTGCTCTCTGCGCTGGCATAGATATTAAAAATCCAGGGTCATGATGAGGCCTTGGGAAAGGGCTCCAGTGGAGGACAAGGTATCACAGAAAAGGCGCCAAAGGTATGGAACAGATAATATATAGTAGGGAAGTTTGAGGGGAAGGGATCTCCTTGGGGCCTATGTGGTCAGGAGAGGCTTCATGAAAACAAAGGAGGAGCTTAAAAAAGAATTTCTACAGGTTAAGATGTGGCTGGATTACATTCCTGGCCAATTCATTGTGGTAGGAGAAGGTAGAATCAGGCTGAGGAATGCTAGGAGTCCAGTCTGGTTAGAATGTAGAACCTGTGAAAGGGTTTAAAAATGGGTGTTGGTCTGCTAAAGTCATGTAAGGTTAGGCTAGAAAAGTAGCTTGGAGCCAGATTAGGAAGGGCCTTACATGCCAAGCTAAGTCATTTGTATTTTATCCTAGAGAAATTAAGGAGTTGCTGAAGATTTGTTTGTTGTTGTTATTTTAAACAGGAGAATGACATGCTAAGACCTGTGCCCTATTTTGGCAGAAGATTATTCTGGCAGCTACAGGGAAGAAAGATTGGAGAGAGAAGAAAATGCAAGGTAAGGTGATAGGGAAAGGGTGATGAGGCTCTGAAATAGGGTGAGTGATGAGAAAGGGAAAAGGACATTGTGATTACCCGACACAATTCCATTCCATTTGGGGAAGAGGATGGACCAAGAGAATGAAATGTGAGGGATAAAGTTCAGGAGATGGAAAAATTGGAAAGCACTCTGAGCCTGGAGGATGGTGCTGCCATCAAGAGAAATGGCATTTGGGAGGAAGAGTAGGGTGAGTTTGTTTTTGTTTTTGGTAGTAAGGGACGAATTTGGGCATGTGAAATTCGAGGTATAAGAAATACATTCATTAGGGAAAACAGAAGTAGTAAAAGAAAGGTGTAAGATAAGGGGAGGGATTTTAAAGGGGAAGGGCTATTTGAGGGAGGTGGTGGTCAGAAGCAAAATACATGAGGAGGAGGGAAGGGGGAAAGGAAAGAGAAAAACATAACTTGGGAATTACAGAATTAGTTATTTTAACTGTGAATGTGAATGGGTTAAACTCTCCCATAAAACAGAAGTGGATAGCAGAATGGATTAAAAGCCAAAATCCTACAATATGTTGTTTACAAGAAATACATTCATTCTGCCTCTTCATCAGGCAGAGGGACTTGCTAAGACTGGAGCTCAGAGGAGAGGTTGAAGCAGTCATGTGATCTGGGGCATAGACCATGATTGCCTTATAATCTGGAATGTGAATTAATAAGTCAATTGAACCAGGAACAGGAATAGGGAAGGATGATGAGCCCATATAGGCTCTAGACTCCTACCTTCTATACCTATAAGTGATGGCAGCAGACTCTACTGCTAAGGGAAATGGGTAGAGAGAAAAAAGAACCTAGGACAGAGCTTGGGTAAGTCCATACTTAGCCAAAGCAGGTCAGTTCTGTAGTAGGAATGAGACAACACAAGGAAGTTTCAATGCTATCCACATTGAAGAGTCATGAAGAGGAAGATGAAAGGCTAACAAGAGTACAGAGAGGCAGGAAGAGAGCCAAGAGAGCAAAACGTTACAGTAAGAGAGCAGAACAAGAGGGAAGAAGAGGTCAAAAAGAAGTAAAGGTGATGAAGGCTGAAAAAGGCCATTGTATTTGGTAATGAGCATGTTGGAGATGATCTGAGCTCTGAGGACCCTTCCATGGTCATGAGGAGGGCAGGTTCAGTATAGAGTGGTGGAAATAGATCTTGGATGATAGGAGGTGGTGAGGAAAAAAATCTTTCTGCAAGTTTAACATTAACGAGAAGGAAAGAAGATAGCTTGAGACGATGAAACAAGGGTCAGATATTTTCTTTCTTTCTTTTTTTCTTTCTTTCTTTCTTTCTTTCTTTCTTTCTTTCTTTCTTTCTTTCTTTCTTTCTTTCTTTCTTTCTTTCTTTCTTTCTTTCTTTCTTGGTAAACAAAGGAGACATGAACAAGATTTTACTCAGAGGAAGAGGACCAAGTTTGTCCAGTGACAGTCAAGTAACTTTTCTTTTTTTTAATCCTAGACCTGTTTTTCTACAGGTCTGATTTCAAAAAGCAAAATGAAACAAAACTCTTAACACCACAAAGATGAGGAATCTATTGTTTACAGGGAACTGGAAAGGAAAAGGTTGTTTTTTTCCCTCTCAGTGCAGGCTGGGTGTGGATGTCCATGAACTTAGCTTTTTAAAAAAAATTATATATAAAATATATATTCTATATCTACACACATATATCTATATTAATATATATATATATAGATACTAATTGTATTTTTATCTCATTGTTTTCATTTTTACTTTCTTACGTATTTTATGTTATGCTTTTAAAAATGTTCTGGTCCTGGGGATAGCTAATCAATTCATCAACCAATACATATTTATTAAAACACCTAACGTGTGCAGACGACTGTGCTTAGGGCTGGGAATACAAAGACAAAGATGAAATCATCCCTACCCTCAAGAATCTTACAGTCTAACCAAGGGAGATTACTATGTATATATGGGCACATATAAAATAGAGACCAGGTATTCTGAGGAGGAAAACACTGGCTTTACTAAGTGGAGGTGAGGAGGAAGTGGATATTAATCTTGGGGAATGACCCAATGCCAAAACACTAAGGCAGGAGAAGGAATATTGTTTGTGAGAAAGCAAGGACAGTTCATTTGGATTGTAGTGTACTCAAGTGTAACAAGAGTACTCAGATGTAACAAAGGCTAGAGTAACAGCTTCCGGCCATCTAGGAAGACTCAGTTGCTGGGGTAGAAATGGGGCATCCTAAGGAAGCAAACATTCAGTCTTCCAAATTGTGAGAGGGAAAGAGAAGAGAGCCGGATGTCATGGGGGCACTAAGCAGCTGAGATTTATGGACAGCAGATTCCAAAGGTGAAGAGAAAGATTGCGTAGGTTCCAACGGCCCCAAAATCAGCTTGGGAGGATAGATGGGAAGCTCTCAGTAATGGAAAGCTGAAGATACAAATAGGTTCTCTTCCAGTGAGGTGGGAAAGGAGAGTCTAAGAAAACCAAATACCAGTTGGAAGCCCCAGTACCTCACACACAGTTAGATGCTTCAAAATGATCGCTGAGTTGGGTTGGGTTGGCTTCTGACCAGATTGAATGGCCAGAGGCACTCCCCCGTTAGGATGTGAGCTCTGTGAGGGCAGGGACTGTGTCTGGCCCTTTTTTGGGTCCTCAGTGCTTAGCAGAGAGCCCAGAACACAGGAAGCCTTTCATAAATGCACGTTGACTTGTTGACCCTAGGAGTTCAGTCATCGGTCAAGGGATGACTGAATTGATCCCTACCTGGGGTCAATCCTCAGGCTCATAATTTTGACAGTTTTATCAAAGACTTAGATGAAGAGAGACTGTATGATTGGGTGGATGCCAAAAGGCTGGGGGCGGGTGAGAGAGGAGCCGTCTCCAGAGTCAGTCCACACTGGAGTTCTATGTTCACTTCCAGGCATCCCATTTTAGGAAGAATATTGACAAGCTAGAGATCATTCAGGGAAGGACTCCCAGGCAGAATGGAGTCTGGAAAAGAGATGACTCAGGAGGGATGCGCTATGTGCTATATATCATCAAATTCAGGATGGGTTAGCCTTGTCCCGCTTGGCTCTGGATGGGTTAGTCTTGTCCCACTTGGCCCAGGATGGGCTAATCTTGTCTTATTTGGCCCAGGATGGGCTAGTTTTTTCTCACTTGGCCCAGGAGCAAATGGAATGGGAGAGTGGGAGCTGCAAAGTGGCAGAGATGGGCTTACTCTCAGGAAACTGTCCCAAAGGGGGCTGGCTGCTACTTTGGAGGGAGTGGTGGGGCCCGTCCCTGAACATCTCCAGGTGCTTGTCACAGCATGGATTCATGCGGGGGCCTTGAAGTCCTTTCCAGATCCGAGGTTCCTGATGTGCTGATCTGGTTCCTCTGTGTCCTGTTCACTTTTTGGTTTGTACTTGCAGTGAAAACATGTGCCCTGTGGGCACCTCCCCCATCCTGGGCAGAGGCCCGAGTCTGGGGCTGCATCCAGCGCCTCAGGCAGGACACGAAGGCCAGGGGAAGGCAGGGTCCTACAGCTTTGGCAGGAGGGCGCATTCCCATCACAGCCTCGCCGGGGAGTTGGGGGGACCAGGGGCATTTGCACCAGGCTGGCTTCTGAGCTGGTGGCAGCTAGGTGGGGTGGGCAGGGCCAGAATGACACAGTGAAGGGACCTCTGGGAAAGGGAGCAGGAGCGGATCAGGAACAGTAGCGTGAGCCACCTCTGCTTGTGGGGAGAGCCTTGCTTCATCTCCACCTGGAGAGCTGGGAGGAGAGGAAGCCTGCCATCAGAGTGGTCTTTCCAAGGCCCCCAGAGGACGGGCATCAAGTCTGCTGTGCCAGAGAGCCTGAATCCTTGCAGGAAGACGCCTAGGCTGGGAAGAGCAAGAGCTTGGTGCTGCCTCTGCCTATCACACAGTAGGCACTTAATAAATGCTTGCTGATGGCTGGCTGGTTAAAAGCTATGTTATTAGGCTATTCTTGGGCCATTAGCCCAGGCTGGATGAGAAGGCCTGGACTTGGAGTGAAGAAGGCCAGGTTCCAAACCTCATCTCACAGGTCCGGAAGAATCCCTCAGCGTTCTGTGCCTTAGTTTGCTTATCTGTAAAAGAGAATGCTGCCCTCGATGGCCTTGCCAGCTCTGCCTCCATGACTTGGTCACAGGATGAGCCCCAAGCTCTGCTGACCTCCCCAGGTTAGCTACTTTGGCCTATGACCTCGAAGTCCCTCTCTGACGCCAAGGGACTCAAGGGCCTTTGACCTTGGGGCCAACAAGCCCTCCCTTGGGTTGTTGCCAACATGGAAGTCTGTTTTAGAGGGAACGATAGAGAGATCCCTGACCAATCTTGCCCCCCCCCCCATTTACTCTTTTTTATTTCCCCTCCAGAGCCTCAGCTTCCTCACTTTCAGACCAGAAGGCGTCCCAAGTCTCCTCTAGCTCTCACTCTCTGATGCCAGGATCCTGAGCTGATGAGCCTCCCTAGGCCTCAGTTTATCCCCCGTAACATGTAGAGGTTGGATTTGGATCCAGCTCCATGAGCTCCGTGAACACCTGGTGGACTTCTTCCCCAGAAGCTGGCTTCTCGGCCCTCCTCCCTTACCTGGGTCCGTGCTCCGAAGAAGCCGCCTCCAGAGACAGAAGGCCAGCGATCACTTCATCTTCCTGAACGTCAGCCATTTTTATCTTTGCTTTTAAAGAGTATTCCTGGGTGGCACAGACCCCCCCAAAGTCACCCCAAGTCACCCCAGTTCTAGAAATGGCCCAGGAATTGGGGTGCTCCTGGAGGGGCAAGGAGTCATGTGGATGGATTTCTCAATTTTTACTAAGCAACCCCAGTAACTCTTCCTCTTGGTACTCTGATGATGGTGCCGGCCCCAGTTTTATTTTTTAAACTGTTGTTATATAAATATTTGTCCGTTTTCTTAAGGAGCACATTCTGGGCAACGAGGCTTGACAGCATAAGGCCAAAGGGAAGCCAGTGGGGCCAGCCAGCGGAGAGCGTTCTTCCCCACACGGCCTGGAGGCCAGCAGAGGGTCAGGCTCCATTGGTTGCTCTGTGTCCAGCCTGGTGGTCTGTGCTTAGCCTGCTGGTCTGTTCTGTGCCCAGCCCAGTGGCCTATTCTGTGCCCAGTCTGGCAGACTATTCTGTGTCCAGCGTGGTGGTCTGTGCCCAGCCTGCTGGTCTGTTCTGTGCCCAGCCTGGCGGACTGTTCTGTGTCCAGCCTGGTGGTCTATGCCCAGTCTGCTGGTCTGTTCTGTGCCCAGCCTGGTGGACTGTTTTGTGCCCAGCCTGTGGTCTGTGCCCAGCCTGCTCATCTGTTCTGTGCCCAGCCCAGTGGCCTGTTCTGTGCCCAGCCTGGTGGATTGTTCTGTGTCCAGCCTGGTAGTCTGTGCCCAGCCTGGCGGATTGTTCTGGGTCCAGCCTGGTAGTCTGTGCCCAGCCTGGCGGATTGTTCTGGGTCCAGCCTGGTAGTCTGTGCCCAGCCTGGTGGACTGTTTTGTGCCCAGCCTGTGGTCTGTGCCCAGTCTGCTGGTCTGTTCTGTGCCCAGCCCAGTGGCCTGTTCTGTGCCCAGCCTGGTGGACTGTTCTGTGCCCAGCCTGGTGGACTGTTCTGTGTCCAGCCTGTTGGTCTGTTCTGTGCCCAGCCCACTGTCTGCACCAGCTCTCTGGTCTGTTCTTCTGGGTCAGGGTGGGGGTGACCCCTCAGCCCGGAGGAAGGGCTGAGGGCTGGGGGAGCCTTCTTGTGCCGGGCAGAGACTCTGCTGAGCTTGGGAGAGTCTCCCGAGTCCACGTCTGAACCACAGGGACTCAGATGGCCCGACAGGGCCTCTTCAGAAGCAAAGTGTCTCAGCGAAGCCCGGGAACAGCCCAGAAGGAGCAGAGCTTGCCTTCAAGTTCCACCTTTTCTCCTGTGTGGCCTTGGGGTTGGATTTCTTGAGGCTGCAGACCAGGCTTTTGTGCTTCCACCTTGCCCCTTCCTCTGGATGCGCCTCAGTTTTCCTACCAGTCAAATCAAGGGCCCGGTCCGGTGATTTCCAGGTCCCGCCCAGCTCCCAATTCCATGATCACCTTGGGGCCGCACCTGTGACTTGGAGTGAGCCCGAGCCGGGGGTGCCATTTTTGTTCCTGGATCAAAGCACTGCCCACAGTGGGGTGGATGGAGAAGGCTTAGGGATGGGGACGCTGCCACAGCCGGAAATCCTCCTGGAGAAGGCGTGGGGGGGGGGGCAGGGAAGGCAGGGGAGCCCAGTGGTTTCTGGGCGGCTGAAGGGTTCCAGATGTCGTCAGCACATTTTGCTTTTTGGGACAAGTTTCTGACTGCCCTACCCTCGTCTTGGCTCTCCTGCCTGGGCCATTGTAAGGGAGCGTTAGGCTCCCCTGGAGTCAGAAGAGAGAAGGGGGGATGAGCAGAGTGTGGCGTCTGGTGGCCTTTGAGCTGGCTGCGCGGGGAGGAGAAGGGGCCATGGGCTTTCCCGGGCAGAGGGGCCCCTCAGCCCCCAGGCAGCCTTCCCGTCTCTGCTCCCGCTTGGGTTTTCCACCTTGCTTCTCCGGGGCCTCTCGTGCCTTGCCCCCTGCCTGGTAACCTGGCCCAGTGCCATGGCGTGAGGGCCCGGCTTGGGTTTCCTCGAGCCTGGAATGCGGGGCCGGGCCCAGGCGTCTGCGGGAGGCCCAGGGAGGAGACGGGCAGGGTCCCTCCTTCCTCCAGCAGTGACTAAGCCGCTTACTGCTTGGAGGAGGCTCCGAGCCATCCCTATCCCACGACTTATCACAGAATAAATACCCGTGACCCGAGGGAGGAATTCTCTGGCGAGCAGGACTGGGCCCTGGGGAGCCTGAGTTTTCAAATGGCTCCTGCCACACGCTCCCCCCCCCCCCCTTCCTCAGATCAGCCCGAGCTCACCCTGCCTAGCTTGGGGTCCAGGGGCTAATAGACTCCCTCCCCTCCTGTGCTCTGGTTTTTCAGGTAGAGAAAAACATCATTTCTTCCCTTGAAAGAGAACCCCCCTCTCAATATCCCCTCCCTTTATGTATCCCTCCCTCAACATTCCCCCTCGCAGCCCGAAGCAGTGTAGGTACCGGTGCCCACCCAGCCTTGGGGATCAGCAAAGTGCCCTGCCTGCACTGCACACTGAATCTCAATTTCTCCCCCAGCCTGAATAAAGGCAGGGAACTGGTGCCCACCCAGCCCTTCAGAGGAGTAAGGCAGAGTGGGGGAGGGGAAGAGGAGGGGGAGGGGAGAGCCCAGCTCTCCCGAAAGCCGCTGCCTTTTGTGGCCCCAGGAATTGGGTGGTGGGGAGGGGGCTTGCACACGCATCCGGATGTGAACAAGTAGGGATGGGAAGGTCTACATTTGGGTGAGTGCACACAGCTCTGTGCACACATGTGTGGCTATGTATGTACCGAGGGCTATGCATGTGCAGTTATGCGTGTAAAATGTGTGCATGTGTATGAAGGTGCAAACGGGAGTGTGCATCCCCGCATGTAAGCGTGTGTGAACATGTGTATAAGAATGGGGTTGTGCACATATTGTGCGTAAGTGTGTGTGAGTGACTGTCGTTCACGGTTTCACCATTTTAGCCTCAGACCGTGGGGACAGTGGAGCGAAGGCAGCTCCAGTGCCACAAGAGCCGATTTCTCCGGGCTGTTCCCTGGGCTGGACAGACCGACTTACAC
Source organism: Sminthopsis crassicaudata (assembly GCF_048593235.1). Classification (NCBI taxonomy): domain Eukaryota; kingdom Metazoa; phylum Chordata; class Mammalia; order Dasyuromorphia; family Dasyuridae; genus Sminthopsis; species Sminthopsis crassicaudata. The sequence goes on from NC_133619.1 coordinate 9,429,748, forward strand.
GTTGGCGCCCACATCCTCCAGGCTGGCACCCCTCTCTCCTCTCCTCCTCTCTGCCCCCTTGCCCTTCAGAGTCGGGCTCACCTCCCCTGTCTGGCTCCCCTCAGCTTTGACCACCCGGAGCCAGCGTTCTGGGCTCTCCTGTCCCTGACTAGCATTCTTGGCTCTCCCCTCCAGGAGCAGCAATTTGGTTCTCCCTTCCAGTGCGAGTGTTCTGGATTCTCCCCTCCCGGGCTAGTGTTTCCCTGTTAGGATTACTAAGTGAGAACTCAGGTTGTCTGGATGGTGACAAGGTGAGAATTCAGGTTTTCTGGACAATTACAAGGTGAGAACTCAGGTTGACTTGATAGAGGGGGCAAGCTCATTGGCTGGGGTGGTTCTTCCCAGAAGCCCTTGCATTATCCCACGCCCATTCTCTGGGAGAATAAAAGAGAGGACTCTCAGAGAAAGAAGAAGACTCTCTGCATTACATCAGGCCTGACGGGACTCTCTGCAGGAAGGGAAGTCACTTCTAAGGACAAGAGTTAACAGCAACTGCCTGGAGACAACGGTTCACTACAGGAAGAAGAATCTGTCATAAAGATTTGAGTAGACACAGCAGATCTCTTCCCAGAGAGCGATCCGGCAGCTTCTAGAGACAACAGCTCGCTACATTTCCCCCTCTGCCACACTATTGTTGCGGGTTCCTGAGCCTGAAGGGAGTTCAGAGACCACTGAGCCCAAAAATGCTGGCGCAGGTTTGGAACCCGGGACCTCTGCCTTTGAACCCACCAGTCCTGCCATTGGGCTCCTCTGGTTCCCACCCTCTTACATCCTGGTAAACAGACTATTTGGAGGCAGAGGGTGCTCTCTCCCCAGCGTTCGGAACTGTAAACAGCAGGCACTTAATCTATGTGCACTGGATCGAATCCATAGGACAGCTTCTAGCCTTACCCTCTCTCTTTGTGCCTCCCGAAGGCTCTGCAGGAGCTCTCTCAAGGCTTCCCGAACGACTCCGACATCCATCTCCGTGAGGCCGGGGCTCCCTCGTGGGGGAGAGGGCCACCGGAGTGGAGAACCGGCCTTGCTCCGTTCTGGGGATCCCGGCTGAGAGGCTGGAGTCTCTGTTCCCTCTGCTACTGAAGGGCTCTCGAACCCTGCCGAGGGGTCACAGCTTTAGAGGAAGAAATAGCTGAGGGCCGGCTCCTCTGACAGGAGGAAAGCGAGGGAGCCCAGAAAAGTTACATGGGCCTAAGGCCGCAAGAGAGTGTATCTTTCTGCCCGACTAGAGCGTCCTCAGTGTTGGTTCTGGGCTGTTGTCCAGCCAAGTTCAGGAGGATCACCGCCAGGTTGGGCATAGAACGTTTGGCCACATCGGCTCCCAAAGGCCACCTGCCCCCACCACCCAAGCCAGAGCTCCTAAAGGGGCTAGCTTTAAATCAGTCTGCCGTCTCTCCCAACAGCCTTTCCCGTCTCATCTCTCAGTGTGCGACGGTCCGTCCACTGCTAAGAAGGTTCCAGGGGTGAGTGAACAGGCTGAGTGGGACTCCTAACATTAGGGCCACCCTCTGACACTGGGTGATTACTGGACCACACATCGTCCTCTGGTTAATAAGATAGTCATTCCTCACCACATTCCCTCTCCTCGGTCCTGGAACCAAACCCACACATCCCATGTTAGCGGGAAGGGCACGCCATGGAGCCCTCCACGACTCTCCTCACCAGGAGGTAACTTTCCAATCAAAATGCCCCTCCCAGGCTATCTCCCCTAGAGATGTGGCCCCCACAGGGAGGAGATAGCAAACATTTGAGGTCAAGGTTCTTTGAGATTCACTTCTGCAGTTTTTTTAAGTGCTCCATCCCTCCATCCTTCTATTCCTCCCTCTCTCCTTCCCTCCATCCATTCTCCATCCCTCCATTCTTCTTTCTCCCCCTCCCTCCTTCCCTCCATCCATTCCCTCCAAGGAATTGCCCCTGACCCTCACTTCCTGTTTGGGTGGCCAGTTGGGTAATGGGTGCCCCTATAGGCTCTCCTTTGGCCTTCTGACTAACCGACCCGGCTGGTTGTGCTAACCTTTGGCTGAGGAGGGAGGCCTTCCGCGTGGTGGGCTGAGGCCCAGTCCCCGGCGCAGGACTGAATGCAGCCTGCTCAGCGTGGCCTCGGTTTCCCTCCTGGCTCGTTCAGCCTGGTCCAGCTCCTGCTCCAGGCCATGGATCCGGCCGTTGGCTGCGCTCAGGCGCCTCTGGGAGTCCATGGCGTCTGCGCACACCTGCTTCAGCTTCATCTCCAGATTACAGAGCTCGTCATGGAGCTTTTTCTCATTCCCGTGGCACTCCCGAAGGCTCTCCATCAGCTCCTTCTCCCGGAGCTGGCTCCCCGACTCGGCTTCTGCCAGTCTCCTTTGCAGGCTGAGGATCTAGAGGAACAATCACGGAGCGAGAGAACCATACCTACATTTGCTAGGAACTAAGGAACCAACGTGGCCCAGTGTGGTGAGCCCGTCCCACCTCTCCTGTCCCAGAAGGAGCCGGGGTATCTTGGGGTCCGAACCATTCATTCACTCGACCAACAGAAACTGAACTTCTGTGGAGATGCTTGAGCTCTTGCTGGCCACACTGGATGTCTATCCGGGGCCATCCCTACCCTGTGGCTAACACGGGGCATCGGATTCCCTGCACAAACAGCACCAGCCCGCAAGGCCCGATGCGGGGAATCTGCCCGGGGAAGGAGCACGGCTCCTGTTTTGATCTGGGAGCGTAAACATAGAGCCGTGCCAGGTGAAGCGAGAGTTCATGGCTCGGCAGAGCCCAAGATGCTGACAGGAGTGCGTATGAATTATCCAAAGCCCTGAGGCTTTGGCATCAAGTAGGCGCGTGAGAGAGGCTTCAGGAAGGCTGGTGAGGGGCAAGGTGCCAGTTTGTCTCATGTGACGCCTTCCCCCGGGGCCATGCTGCTCTGATGACCGCAGGCGAGTCACGACACAGTGTGAACCTGGAGACCTCACCCCCCCCTCCCGTCCCCCCCCAACACTTTTTCCAAATGATTCAAGGCTGTGACTTTCTGTGGAAAAATGTCTACCAATGTCAGGGCATGTCCACTGTACAGTGTGCCCCTTGGGGCCAGCTGGTCTTTTAGGGGCGGGCATCGGATGGCCCCTTAAGTGAGCCCAAGGTCCATTGCAGACCACAGATTCCTCTTGACTTGATACATATATGTTACAAATGAACACGGATTCAATGAGAATAGCTTGGGGTTCAAACGTTACAAAGTCTTGAATGGATAATTAGCAAGAGGAGGCTGGATTATCACAGCTGGTAGGCCAGGGCCCCCCTCCCCTGAGAAAGGGACAGTATTATTGTCCTGTCTTCTAGGTACAGGAACATCTATCTCTCTACAGGGCTGGGGAAGACGGCCAGATGTGGCCTCCTCTGGGCAAGGGCTCCACTAATGGAGGGGGTGTTTGTTTGGAAGGAGGGTCTGGGCAGCCTCTAGCTTGGCAACCTCACAGACTGAGGGGACTGAGGGCACAGGGTGAACAATGAGGTGAGAACACAGGAGGAGTTAGGGGGAAAATCAGGATTGGAAAGGGGTGTTGGAAAAAGTTGGGGATCATGACGTGATAAGGCGGGAGGGCTAGTCACTCAGTAATTGAAACTCTTGAAGGTTTGCTGTGTGGGCTCTGCCGCCTCTTAGAAGATTAAGGGTGAGATGGCAAGGAAAGGGGTCGTTGGGCAGTGCAGAAAGGAGAGACCAGTGGAGGCGGTGAGAGGGCAGATCACAGAGCTGGAAAACGGAGTCATCTGGGGAGCGATGGGAGCCCCAGGATGGGGCAAGGAATGAGGCCGAAGTGGCCCGCTCCCAGGGAAGGGATGGAGGCAAGTCTGGGATCATCTCCAGCACAAGGATGGTGGGCAGCCCTCAGGGCTCACAATGAGCCCGCTGGTCTCTCCTCCAGATCATTGTTTCCTTCCTCACGGGTCTGGACAGACAAGAAAAGTCTCCCAAGAGCTCCTGGTGACTGTGTGAAGTTTGAGCAAGTCTGAAAGGTTTGGCTCGTAAAGCCTTCCCCGATCTGGCTCACGCCACTTCTCCAGAATCTTCTAACCTTCCTTCATGAACATGCTAAGCATTGACTGTCCTTTGACCTCCATGGGCCATGTTCTTCCTTCATGCCTTTGGCTGTCGCCATACGGAATACACTCCCTCCTCACCTTTGATTCTCAGAATCCCCAGCTTCCCTCAAAGCTCAGCTCAGGGGACGCCTCCTAAGTGACATCACTCTTATTCTCCAACCCACACACCTGTGTGGGATCTTTCCCCAATTCAATTCAATTCAGCATTGTAGGGACGCATTATTAGTATCTTTCAATAATATATTATATGGGTATATAGCCTATATTATATATATATATATATATATATATATATATATATATATATATATATATATATATACCTATATATGTACATACAGGTATATAGAGGTAATATTATATACCTATACTTCATATATATTACACACACACACATATATATAGCCTATAGTATATATGTACATGTATACCGATATATGTACACATAGCTGTACATAGGTAATACTATATACCTATACTTCATATACACACACACACATACACACACATATATATATTTATACACACACACACATAGCCTATATTACATATGTGTATGTATATACCTATATATGTACATACAGGTATATATAGGTAATACTATATACCTTTACTTCATATAATACACACACACACACACATATATATATATATATATATATATATATATATATAGCCTATAGTATATATGTATATGTATACCAATATATGTACACATAGGTGTACATAGGTAATACTATATACCTATACTTCATATACATATACATATATATACGCACATACATACATAGCCTATATTACATATGTATGTGTATACCTATATATGTACATACAGGTATATATAGCTAATACTATATACCTATATTTCATATATATTACACACACATATGTAGCCTATATTATATATATGTATGTTGTATACCCATATATGTACATACTATATATAGGTAATACTATATACCTATACTTCCTATACATGTATACACACACATATATGGATGAGTATGTATAAACACGTACCTATATACACACACACACATGCATAGATACATGCTCATATGATTATTTTCTGGGAAACTGGATCCCAAAACACAAAATATGAAGCAGTTTGTTGAACAGCTAGATCAGCATTTCACATCTCCTATTCACTCTCTGTTAGGATTACCAGGTGAGAACTCAGGTTGTCTGGACAGTGACAAGGTGAGAACTCAGGTTGACTTGAGAGTGCTCTGGCTCAGACCTTTGGTTCAGGCCTTTAAAGGGAGTTTACACCTTAGGAATTCTAAGAGGAACAAGTTCATTGGTGGAAGTATTCTCACATGCCCATTCTCTGGGAGGATAAAAGAAGGGCAGCATTGGGTCTGGGAGAATGGACTCTGGGATAGAGTTTTGACGCCAGGCAGGCTGAAAGGAGACCAGTCTGATTTGGGGAAGGACAAGAGCTGGAGGAGATTCAGAGCTCCCAAGAAACCTGCACAGAGGAAAAGATTTTACAGATCTCCTCCCAGAGAAGGATTATAATTGAGCAGACGACCAGACCCTCACAATTCAAGAACATTACAACTCTCAGTGTCTGAACAGCTCCCTCCAGGTCACTGTGTCCTGGTAAGCCGGGTCCCAGGAGGGTGCTGCTCTTCCTGTGGTCATCTTGCTGCCAGCCAGCTCCAATTGGGGGACCACCCAGGAGCGCAAACTTCTTGAGCTCGTGAGGCTGCCTCTGAGCCTGGAAATAGCTATCTCCGGATTACTGTTTGATCTTGACTCTATCGGAAGTTCCTAGTGAAAGGATCTCACCTCTCTGAGTGAATAATCTGGATTTCAGTCTAAGCGTTCATACAAACATGACCCCACAGAACGTCAGGCCTTGGAACTGGAAGGGACCCGTGCATCGTCTAGTTCAAGGGTCAGCAACGACTGCCCATTTCTGTATTGCCAGTGAGTTCCTAATAGTTTGTAGAAACTGGGCTGACTTTGAACCTAGCTGGAGTTTGATATCCCCCGGACTAATCCAACCCTTTCATTTTACCAATGGGGAAATTGAGGCTATGAAACAGATGATTCCTCCAAGTCTCTACTGCAGCACAGGATTTGAATTGAGTTCCTTCACTTTCACACCCAACCTCTTTCCATTCTCAAACTATGGTCCCTCAAAGCTTGTAAATCATGGGAGTGAGCCGAGACCAGAGCCTGGAGAGTGAGTGGCTGGGGAGTGGTCAGCAACCCTGCCAGCTTGGGGTCTCAGAGCCATGAGCGAACCCCCTCCCATCTCCCCAAAGCCAGGTGGGACTGAGGCCAGAGATGGCTCTCTCAGGTCCAGTCCGGAGGGAGGGTCTGTTCCGCATCCTGGGAGGTAGCCTAGAAAGGCAAGCACTTGGGGCCAAGGCCACCCAGAGAGTTCCCGTCCCCTTGCCAGGAGAGCAACAAAACAGGGTGGGAGGTCAGTCAGCCTGGGGAGGGAGCACAGGAGGTGAAGCAGAAAGACTCTAAAGGAAGCATGGGATCAGCCGGAGACCCGGGCTGGAGCCAGCCTGGCTGTTCTGCAGCCTCTCTGGAGTCCAAGTCCCGGGCGTGGGCTCCGGGAGACCTGCCATGTGACTGAACCTCAGTTTCCTTCTCTGTAACATGAGGGGATTAGCCTCGGTTTGGTACATGACAAGAAGCGCAACTATTACATAGATGTGTAAATAAAACTACATATAGGGCTATATGTCACTAAATATATATTTATACACACATATACATGTAAATATCCCCGTGTACACATGCACACATGTACATCGTCTCCCCCAGCCAACCTGTAAGCATCGGAGGGTAGAGACGATCATTTTTGCCTGTTATCCCCAATGCCAAGCCTAGGGACCTGCACATAGTAGGTGCTTAATAAATGCTTGTGGCTTCCCTGACTCTCAGGTACCTTTCAGCTCTGACATTTTGGATTCCCTCCATGTTGGGTTGGTCAGTGTTGGCAGAAGACTGGACAGATCAAGTGCTGTGTCATCGTGCCCTGTCCTGTCCCTCACTCACCGAGGGAGGTCATGGGACAGAGGCCCTAGTGCCTCCCGAGCCCCCCTTCTAGGGACCATGGCCAGGGGGTGTTCCAGGAGGATCCCTAATGTTCCCCAGCAGAGACGAGTCCCGTCACAGGGAGCTCAGGCTGAAGCGGAGACCCCGCACCCCGTCCAGTCCAAGTCCCTCAGTTACAACTGAAAAAACCCAGGCCCAGGCAGGGAAGTGACTTATGTAGGATCACTTAGCATGTGAGGGACCAAACTCAGGTCTTCCACTCCCATCCCTCTCTGCCTTCAAAAATGCTCCGTAGCTTACAGAAAACCATCCCATACTCTGCCAACCTAGAATTGCGTAGAGATTCCCTGTCACTGACAGACTTATAAAGTAAGTCACCTAAAGCATCTTTGCCTTGTCCAAGGTCACACAGATAGAAAGAGGCAGATTAAAACCTGAACCCAGCTCCACCGAGTTCCCCTCAGCTGTGTTTCTGTGAACCCCGTGATAAGGTCACTCAGCAGCTCAAAGACAATCATATTGGGATTCAAAACCAGGCCTTCTGGCTCTCCAGTCAGCTTTCTGTCCCTTCCCCAACTTGGTGAGGGCAGGAAGAGAGAGAGGAAGAAGAGGAAGAAGAAAAGGAAGAAGAAGAAGAAGAAGAAGAAGAAGAAGAAGAAGAAGAAGAAGAAGAAGAAGAAGAAGAAGAAGAAGAAGAAGAAGAAGAAGAGGAGGAGGAGGAGGAGGAGGAGGAGGAGGAGGAGGAGGAGGAGGAGGAGGAGGAGGAGGAGGAGGAGGAGGAGGAGGAGGAGGAGGAGGAGGAGGAGGAGGAGGAGGAGGAGGAGGAGGAGGAGGAGGAGGAGGAGGAAGAGGAGGAGGAGGAGGAGGAGGAGGAGGAGGAAGGAGGAGGAGGAGGAGGAGGAGGAGGAGGAGGAGGAGGAGGAGGAGGAGGAGGAGGAGGAGGAGGAGGAGGAGAAGGAGGAAGGAAGAAGAAGGCGGTTGATGAGGAGGAAGAAAGAGGAGGAGGAGGAGGGGAAGATGAGAAGTAGGAGAAGAGACAGAGGGAAAGAGGCCCCTGTAATGCTGTTAGGACTAATTCAGCCCCTTGATTCTGGAAAGAGTCTGAGAAGCCTCTGGCCATGAATTAAGCACTTTTTATGTGACAGGCTCTGTTCTAAGTTTGGGGCATGCAAAGATAAAAATAAAACTTCTGACTTCAGGAAACTTACATTCTGATAAATAAAAATAAAGTAATGGACAGGGGAAGGGTGGGACCAGACTCTCATTCTCCCCCTTTCCTCCTCCTTCTCCTGTTCTCCCTCCTCCTCCTCCTCTTTCTCTTCCTCCTCCTCCCCTTTTTTCATCTTCTCTCCTCCTTCTCTCCCTCTGTCTCTCCTGACCCCTACTATGGCCCCTCTATTTCCTTTCCCACCCCCTTCTTTCCTTCTCCTTTAGTCCTTCCCCCTCCTCACCACACTCTCTCACTTCTGCCTGCCCTTCCCTCCACCCCAGGGGGCGAAGGCCCTATGGGGATTCCTCAGGGAGTCGCCTTCTCACCTCCTTTCGAGCCCGCTCCCAGCTGGCTTCTGTCTCCACAACCTTCTTCTGCAGCTCGGCAGATTGCCTCTGTGCCCGCTGCGCCCGCTGCTCCTCCTGTGTAACTCGGGCCTGGAGGTCACCCACCTCCTTGCATTTCTTCTCGTTCTCCCCTTCCAGGGTCTTTATCTGTGTGAATGACAGAGGCTCACTGACCGGGCACCTTGGAGCACCCACGAACATCCCAGCCAGCCAGGAAGCAGGGTGGGGGGCAGTGCCAAAGCCCCTCAGAGAGTCTGGGGGCCCATCATTCAGTTTTCCGCATGAACACCCCAGCAATCAGCAACCTACAAAGTAAGCCTTGATTTATTGTCTTTAGTCTAGACCTAAGAAAGCGATGAGGAAAATGTGAACGGTGCAATTAGACATAAAAGTGTTTCTCCCAGGATCCCATTGTTCAGAGTGCCTCGGACATGGGATTTGGTCCAGCAAAAGGGCCTTAAGTGGGATTTGAGAGATGGTCATTGGGTTAACGCAGCGCTCTGGGAAATGTTTAACAACCGGATCTCATGAAGGATCAGTTACTATTTATGAACCGCTTCAAGAGTTGCAAAGTACTTTACATATTTGGATGTGATTTCATTAGAACTTGGAAGTAGGTGCTATTCATTTTATTCTTTATTTTACAGAGAGAAACCTCAGAGCCTCAGAGAAGTCAAGTGATTTCCTCCAAGGAAGGATTCTGACCCAACTTCAGCTCCCTCATGATCCTGCCTTGGGCACACAGTAGGGATTGTGTGACTGGTCAGATAAAGTGGTGGTCGTGTGATTGGTTAAACAGTGCTTATGTGACTGGTCAAATAAAGTAATAGTTGTGTGACTGGTTAAATACTGGTTATATGACTGGCTAAGAGGTGGTTATGTGACCAGTTAAATAGTAGTGATAGGATTGGTTAAACAGTGGCTGTGTTATTGGTTAAGTAGTGGTTATGTGATTGGTTGAGTAAAGTAGAGATTGTGTGATTGGTTAAATAACGATTGTTTAATTGATGAAGCAGTAGTTATGTAACTGACTAAGTGACTGGCTATGTGACTGGTTAAATAGTAATTAGGTAAATAGTAATTATGTGACTGGTCAAATAAAGTAGTGGTTTTGTGACTGGTTAAGTAGTAGTGATGTGACTGATTAAGTACTGGTTATGTGATTGATTAAATAGTAGTTATATGGCTGATCAAGGAGTAGTGATGTGACTGGTTAATTCGATATTGTGCAACTAATTAGGTCATGGCTATATGACTGGTTAAATGGTGGTTATGTGACTGGGTAATAGTTATGTGACTAGTTAGGTAAAATAGTACTTGTGTGACTAGTTAAGTGTTGCTTATGTGAGTGATTGGGGAACGACACATAATATGATTGGTGAAGTACAGTTATATGACTAATTAAGGAGAGATTGTGTAGCTGGTTAAGTATTTATTCTTTTTGTGCCTCAGTTTCCTCCTTGGTCAAATAAAGAAAAAAACCCTGACCTTCCATGGGTTTTTGTTAGGCTCAAAGGAGTAAAATTATGCCAGCTGTACAGGGCCAACTAAGGGTGGATTGTGATTATTGTGATTGTTGTTTGCTGTCTGGAGATGCAAAGCCGAAGCAGCCTCTGTCCTCACAGGGCTTCTGTCCTATCTCCGATCTCTCCATGCGGGGATGCTTGACGTCCCTGTCACCCATCCAACATCAGTTAGAAAACTGGCAGGGATGCGGGGCAGCTCTAGTTACTGAAACGTTCTTTCCCAGGCTTGAGCCGAAGTCCATCTCCTCGCAGCCTCCACCCACTGCTCCTGGTTCAGGCCTCTGGAGCCCAGCGGAAGGAGGCCACTCAGCTTCTCCTGACAGCCTTCGACCACTTGAAGACAGCTTCGAGCTCCCCCCAAGTCTCTTCCAGGCTCAACACCAACATTGTTCTTCTCCCTTGAGGGGAAGGCGAGCTGCGCCTGCTTGACAAATCTGGTTCTGATTACGAGTGCGGGCCAAATTAACGCTCTTTTTCCATGGTAGTTATGTGTTAATCCCCAGATCGTAGCTGTTCTGTTGAAAAATAGGGACCATCCTTGCTATTCCATGGAGTGCAGACCTGCCTCGGAAGGTGGACGGACGGCTGCTCTTTGGGATCCACCTTCCTCCTGCTTATTCTGTCTCCCGTCAAAGAGAGGCCTCCCCAGGAGCCCAGCTCAATGGCATAAGGTCTGACTGCTGACTGCAGATTTTGTGGGAAAACTCTTGGATCCACTAAGGACAACGTCTCGGAAGGTCAGAGGTCCGAGCCGTTCCTTGAGAAGGAATGCCATCCACTTGACAAGGGGGCGGCTAGAAGGGGGCCCTGGTTCTGAAGTCAGATACTCAGCATTCACAACCCACCTCTGATGCTGATTCCTCTACCTGGGCCTCAGTTTCCCCATCTGTTAAAGGAGATGGCCTTGTGAGGTCAGTCCCAGCTCTAAAGCTGTGATCATAGATGTCCTTGAGGCTCTGCTTAAAGACCCCCCTCAGTTCAGGGGAACCCCTTTTTTTCCTGAGGTAGTTCTTTCCACTTAGGATAGTATCAAGTTTGAGAAAGGTTTTTTTTTTTTTTTTTTGTTTACCACTACCAGACTTAAATCTGCCTCCAGATATCTTCTCCACCTTGTCTCTTGCTCTTCCCCTTGGGGCCAGAAAGAACAAACTCAATTCCTTTTTCTCATCACAGCAAAGGCAGGACTGGCCCAGTGGGCACTTCATGAGTTAGAGTGCTTTAAGAATGATAGAGCACTTTCCTCACTGGTATGGGGGTGGGGCTCATCACTGATGCCCTGAAGACCTTCTTCAGTGTCCCGAGAGTCACCTCTGCTCATTTATCTGGAGCCTCAGGTAGGGGCTCTGAAAAGGACATAGGAAC
>NC_133619.1:9446326-9531326 GCF_048593235.1 Sminthopsis crassicaudata
AATCAGTTGGCGTTTCTCTTTCTCTGTCTCTCTTTCTCTCTTTCTCTATCTCTCTCTTTCCCTTTCCTCCTTCCTCCCTCCCTCCCTCCCTCTCTCTCCCTGTCTCTCTGTTTCTTTGTCTCTCTGTCTCTGGTTCTCTCTGTCTCTCTGCCTGCCTGGCTTTCTGTCCCTCTCTCTCTCTGTCTCTCTCTTCTGTCTCTCTCTGTCTCTGTCTCTCTGTCTCTCTCTGTCTCTGTCTCTCTCTCTTTCTTTCTCTCTCTCTGTCTCTCCCTCCTTCTCTCTGCCTCTGTCTCTGTGTCTGTCTCTGTCTCTGTCTCTCTGTCTCTGTCTCTCTCTCTCTCTCTGTCTCTCTCTCTGTCTCTCTCTGTCTCTCTCTCTGTCTATCTCTCTCTCTGTCTCGCTCTGTCTCTCAATCTCTCTCTCTCTCTGTCTCTCTGTCTCTCTCTCTGTCTGTCTCTCTCTCTGTCTCTCTCTCTGTCTCTCTGTCTGTCTCTCTCTCTCTCTCTCTCTCTCTGTCTCTCTCTCTCTCTCTGTCTCTCTCTCTCTCTGTCTCTCTGTCTCTCTCTCTCTCTCTCTCTCTCTCTCTCTGTCTCTCTCTCTGTCTCTCTCTCTGTCTCTCTCTCTCTGTCTCTCTCTCTGTCTCTCGCTCTGTCTCTCTTAATCTCTCTCTCTCTGTCTCTCTCTCTCTCTCTCTCTCTCTCTCTCTCTTTCTCTCTCTCTTTCTATCCTTCTCCCTCCTTCTCTCTGCCTCTGTCTCTGTCTCTGTCTCTCCCCCAAAATAAACAAACTGTCACGCTGAATTATTATTCTTTTGCTTTTATGCCCTTTACTTTTCTTTCTTCCCCGGCCCCTCTCGTTATTGGTATTTTGGCGTCCAGAGCAATCTCTTTGCTTCTGAGAACAGGAGCCAGGTGCCTAACCTGGCCTCTTGAAGGCAGAGACGGTTTTATGTTTGAACTTTAATCCCCAGGACCTAGAAGAGGCCGCTGGAAAACTGGTGACCTCTGATACCTGCTGACTGTGTGAGCCTGAGCAAGTCACCAAGCCTTTAAGTGTTCTGGGCCATTCTGGGAGGCCCCGAGACCAGCAGTTGCAGAACGAGGTAGAGGAGGGCTAGCTGGAGGCCGGTCTGGGGTGGCCAGAGGCTATTTGAAGTACTTTGCCTAGAGGAGGCCCGGATCTATTCTGCTCGATCCCAGAGGCCAAGATCAGGAGTCACCATGAGGACCATTTGATGTTAGGAAAGGTTTAAGAGCTTTCCTGAGGAGTCCTGGGCTTTTCCTGAGAGGATGCACTCCTCTCCTTAGGGGAATCTGGTGGACTGTGAGCTCAGTGGGAATCTGTGCAGGGGATGTTCGAGGAGCCAACTGAGGCTCCCTCTAACTGAGCTTCTGTGTCTCCATTGATTGGTTAAGGGATTTCCTCAGCTGAGAGGTCTCTGTGCCAACAAAATCACATTTCCAATTACTATTCCTTGTCCTCAGTTCCAGTGCAAGGATCTTGTATATAAGTGGTGCTTAATAAGTGCTTATTTGTATCGAGGGATGGATGACCACTTCCTCAGAGAATCTACAGAGGGAATCATTTATATTACAGATACAGCCCCTAAGGTCCCTCCCAATTGTGAACTTCTTTGATTGGATTGGGTCAGACCTTTTAGGTGTCATGGGGGCATTGTCTGTCAGTCAGTCAGTCAGTCAATAAACATTTATTAAGCACCCATTCCGTGTCAGGCTTAGGGCTAAGTACTAGGGTTACAAAAAGAGGCAAAAGTTCCTACCATTGGGGAGACCACAATCTAATGGAGAGGAAAAAACAAGTGAACAAATATGAACAAAGAAGCTACATATGGGATAATCAGGAAATAATGAGCAGAGGGAAGGCACTGGAACAAAGAAGGCTTGGGAAAGACTTCCCATGGAAGATGGGATTTTAGCTCAGACTTAACCAGAGTGGAGAAGGGAGAGCATGCCAGGCACTGGGGACAGGAAGAGGAAATGTCTAGAGGTGAGAGATGAAGGGTGTTGTCGGTGGATCAGCCAGGGGGCCAGAGTTGCTGGATCAGAGATGACATGTTAGGGTGCAAGGTCTAAGCAGATGAGAAGGGGAGGAGGGGGCAGAATGCCAGACAGAGAGCTTTGAATTTGGTCCTGGAGGAAATAGGGAGCCACTGGAGTTTATTTAGTAGAGGGGTGACATAGCTGGAACTGTACTTTAGAGGGAGGGAAGAGGAAGATACAGAAGGAGGGAGGGAAAGAGGGAGGGAGGGAGAAAGAGAGAGAGAGAGAGAGAGAGAGAGAGAGAGAGAGAGAGAGAGAGAGAGAGAGAGAGAGAGAGTCTCATTTGGTTGGAATATGCAGTAGCTCCTCTGCACAATAGAATGTACTTGTCCTGAGCCAGAATTATAATGGGTAGTTCTTATCTTATGCTCAGGACAAACAACACAAAAGAATTGGGAGCCCTTAAATCATAGGTCCGTGAGTTTGTAGCTGGAAGGAACCTATGGGGTCATCTAGTTGAATCTTTTATTTTTTCAGGTGATTAAAAAAACAACATTCATAAGGTGCAAATAATCTGTCTTTACTCTGTGCAACAAAGACCCACATTTTCTCTATGATTCTATTTCTTGCTTTTCTTTCTATATTGGAATGTTTGTGCTGATGACTACTCAGAGGCCTTGAGGTAGCAGAGAGGGTAGAATGTTGTCCTGGGAAGAAAGACTTGAGTTTGAAGCCTGCCTCAGATGTTTACTTGCTGTAAATTGGAAACAATTTTACCTAGTCTCTCATTGGATTGTGATGATGACAAAAGGAAATAATACATGTAAAGCATTTTGCTTGTTCTGAAGCACTGCATGTTAGTTACTCATTATTTTTACAATAAAAATAAAATTTTAGCAAAGAAATAAAGATCAGTTGAGTGGTGAAGGAACTAATTACTCTAGTGGCTCCTTGGTGCATACCAGTCATCTTGTACGCACCAGATGATTTTTGGTTAATTATTTTGGCTAGTGCTGTAAAAATTCTTTTTTTTTTTTTTAACTTTGTGAAGAAGTACACTTTGAATTTTTAGGTTCTTTAAATTTCATGTCCTGAGACAAGAGTCATATTTCTCTACCCTAGTTTCACCCTTGTTCTTAGCTGACCACCTGTGTCACTCTTCGTTTATCCTGAGGATGGAGAACTTGGCAAACTCACCTCTTGGCCCACAGTGCTCTTTTCTCTGACTAGTTCCTTTATGCGCTCATTCAAGGCCTTGGCCTCTTCCTGGTGAGTGGCCATCGAGGCTTCAAACTGGGCCTGGAAGGCCTTCAGTTCTTTGCTGATGCTGGCTACTGTGTCCTGTGAAGGAGAGAAGAAGGGATATCTCTGAACTTTGTCACTGAACTGTTTCTGCTTGGGGGGATGGGAAGGGGGGCTTCTGAGAAAGACACAGGGGCTCCTCATCCAATATTTCATGTCTATGCAGCCCAAAACAAACAAAATGATGAGACAAAGTGGGAAAAGCACCAGATTTGGAATCGGAGGGTCCCGGTACTGGTTTCTTTTTGTTATTTTCATTTTTGATGAATGCCTTTTGTTTTTACATCCTATTTCTTTCTGAATATGTCCCTCCCCATCCGACCCTGCCCAACAATCCTTCCCTTTAACAACGATTAAAGAAAAGTCAGAAAAAAATAAACCCTGCCTTTTTACTATCCCTTCTCTTTCCTTCCCCCAACTACCTTGTATTAATTTTCTTTAAATTGCTCCTATACTTATTGTCTCCTCTATTAAAATATAAGCTCTTTGTGAGAAGGGATTGTTCCATTCATTGTATTTATATTGCCAGCTTGGGGCACATAGGCGGCCCTTAATAAATGCTCCTTGTTGATTGATTTATTGCCGAAAGCAGGTGGGTCATAAATATTTGTTTTATTGAAGTGAATTGTTATGGGTTATACCATCTGAGTGGGACTTGAGGCGCATGGAGCGTATTTCATTATCGATAATAATTGAAGAGCCAATCTGAGTCGAAGTTAAGTCCAGAGTTTAGGCAATGGGCCACATGACTCAAATCTTCCAGGATTGAAAAGAAAGACAAAGTCATTGGTTTCATTCACTTGGTCAATCCCAGATTTTCCTTCTTGTTTTTCAAATGGAATTGACTGGAATTCAAAAAAAATCATAAAAGGTAGAGATGGAACATGACCTATTACGTCATTCGGGCCCCCTTCCCTTCCTCCCTATTCCTTTGCCAATGAAGCATCCCTCCCTACAGAACAATCCCCGATGGATTGTCTAGACCAAGTATGAATAACTCCAAGGGTTGAGATTCCAGCTTTGTCCTTGGAAGGGTATTCCAGACTAATTGACCTTATGGTGGAGAAATGTTCCCTAAAATTGCATTTTTATCTTCATTAAATTTCATACCCTTATTTCATCCGGAGACATCTCACTGGATCTTGGGTCTCCCTAGTTGTATATGTGTGTGACACTCAAGTAGCTATGTCCTTTGGACAGGAAATAGGAATTTTCTGGGAGCCTCATGTGGGCAGAAGGGGGTGGCAAGCGTATGTTGGCTGTTGGGGAGAGATGGCATAAATTGGACAGCTTTCAGGATGCTAGGACACCATTCCCTGGGACACATGCTTGCTAGAATAACACTCTGGACATGGGGAGAGTCGTCCTTATGAAGATCAGAGGTAAGAAATAGGGGATCCTTTCCTGGAGGGGCTTTTAAGTTAGCTCGCATGGATGGCAGAGTTCTTAAGAACAACTAAACCAGGAATGATTCCATTGAGGGAGGAGAGGGAGGAGATGTGGCTGCACGAGGAACTCCGGAACCGACTAAGATGCTACAAACATGAGGGATATGGGAATGGGCTCAAGCAGTGGACTCAAAAGGCTAGTAGAGTCTGAGAGGACCAATGTCAATCATGCTAAAACTCAAGAGGGGGCCTCCACTTGAGCCTCCCAGGAGACTGAAATCATTTATAAACAGGAACACTGAACTAAAAATTGTGGTGAGCAGGAGAGTTTCTGAAAAATTTGAGATGGAATAAAATAACTGATTTTTAAAAAGGAGAAGGTGGATTTTTCAGGCAATGGATTGGTGATTTTGACTTGGGTTCTTGGTAGAGTTCTAGATTGTATTGTTAGGGGGGGGGGGGGCTTGTGACTGCTGGAAAGACCAATGGCGATCACTGAGAGCCAGCATGGGTTCTCCAAAGCCTTTTCCTTTTTTTGCCAGAGTTCCTAGATGAGAAGGTCAGAAGAATGCCATCAGTAGAGTAAGCTTGCGTTGGAGGAAGCCATCTGACAAAAGCTCTTATGCCGTTCTTAGGATGGGATGGAGAGATCTGGGGTGGATGACAGCTGGATGAGGTGGATTAGAACTTGCTTCAGTGACCGGGCCCAAAGAATGGAGAGTACTGGAGGTGCTCGCTTAGAGAGAAGCCCCTGGGAGAGATTTTCCAGTGGCTCTGAACTTGGCCTGTCCTGTTCAATAGTTTTTATACAACGTTGGATCAAGGCAGAGATAGCACACTGATGAAATTGGCTGATGACACAACTCTGGGGGAGAAAATGAATGCTTTGGAAGACAGAACTGGGATTAAAATAGATCTCAAAAGGGGAGAGTGATGGAAAGAATCTAATAAGATTAAATTTAATAGGGATGAATAATATAAAGTCCTACAACTTGGCTTGAAAAATCAGCCATTCAAGAACCAGATGAGGGAGTCCTGAGGGGTCATGTGAAATGAGGGGTCTTCGAAGGCTGCGCCAAGCTCAATACAAGTCAAGGCGATGTCCCAACGGCAGCCAAACAAGCAAGCCCATGGGATCTGAGGTTTCTTTCCTAGAAACAGAGGGTCTGGAACTATGTGGACTGTCCATCCCTTCCCCTGGTCAGAACACATCCAGAGTATCCAGCGCACTTCTGGGGGCCAACATTTACAAAGGATGTTTCCAGTGATGGATGAGCAGGAGAGAGGGGCTGCTCCCAAAATGGCTAGACCCAGGATCAGTTGAAAGTACAGAGAACTCTTCCTGGAGGGGGGGAAAACATCCTTGGGGGAGTAAATGATATTTGTCCTCAAATGTTTGAAGGGCTGCGATCCCAGGATACTCCACAGAGAAGTGGAAGGGAGCTCAGAGGCCAATTCCCTTATTATACAGACGAGGAAACCGAGGCACAGAGGCCACACCGGCAGTATATGACCGAGACACAGTAGAACATGAACAGACGTGTTCTTATAGTCCTCACAGGGCAGATCCAGGTGGGAGCTGCCAAGAGGCAGATTTCTGGCTCAATCAAAGGAAAAACTTTCTAATGGTTGATAAGTGAATGGTATGTAAATAGTTTAGGACCCAAACTTTAATGGTCTTTCTTCATGCAGACATGAAGCATATTTGCTGTAATTGGGAGCAGATAACAGGCCCCACTTTGGAGGATCTGGGGGAGGACGATAACCTTGAACACACCTTTCTCTAGCCGGCCTGGCCCAGAATGCCACCCATGCTGCCTTGGCCACTATGGAATTGTTCTCCCAGGGACCGTGAAGGTACCTAGAGGATTCTTTCCCATTAGTCTTTGGCTCCCTAGCACTAGCACATAGTAGGCATCTAATGAATGCTTGCTGAGCAGAACTGAAGTGAATATGAACTCCAGCTGCCTCAGAGGGGAGAGTTCAGTTCTAAAAGGATGCTGGGAAACTAGTTGTGAGCAGTGTGAACCTGGGACTTATCTCAGTTTCCTCATCTGTAAAATGAGCTTAAGTTTCCTTCCAAGTGTAGACTTAGGATTCTATGTCCTTCGCCCACGCTAGGATGCTTTCCCCCAGGTATAGATCTGATCAGGTTGCTCCTCTTCTCACAATTCTTCAACAGCACACTTGTCAGTACAATTCACATCTATTCTTGAAAGCTCAACTCAACGGCCGCCACATCGATGAATCTGCCTTGTCCGATTGCCCCCCTCTAGGAAAGCTTTGGGGGCTAGATGAGGCGATAGGCTAGTCCTAGAATCAGGAAAACTCATCTTCCTGAGTTCAAACCTTGCCTCAGAAATTAATTCTGTTGCCTCAGTTTCCTTATCTGTAAAACAAGTTGGAGAAGGAATGGCAAATCACTTTAGTATTTTTTGCCAAGAAAACCCCAAATGGGGTCATGAGGAATTGGACACTATTGAAAACTGAACAAGAACAATGACAAATAATGGCTTTTCCTCTCCAGCTTCTCACAACGCTTTGCTCCTCTCGTGTATTATTTTCTAAATATAAGAGTTAGTTGTTAATTGTACATGTTCGCTCTTCCTGCTAGATTAGAAGCCCCACAAGGCAGGAGAACGTGTTTTTTCTATACATTGAGTGCAGCACTTGCTCACATGGGCATCTGGTACGCCTCATTAATAAAAATGCCCTGAATGGTGCTGATTTAGATAAATATTAAGCTTGGATTAAGGACCTACTATGTGCCAGACACCCTTTGAACAGCCGGGAATACAGATAGAACTAAAGAGAAAGGATGGTCCCTCCCCTCAAGGAGTTTATATTCTGCTGGGAAAGGATAATTCAGGAAGGAAAGCTGGGAAATGGGGAGGGAGCAGGGGGTGCCCATATAGGGTCGTGGTAGAAGAATAGGCTTGTGGAATCACATTTTTATTATACCATGTATGAAATCCCACAAATAAAAATAAAATAAATAAATGTGGAAAAAGTACTCTGGAGAGACGGGGGCTGAGCCAGGTGAGATGTGAGTACGGTGGCTGTGGCTACTTCCTTAAACAGAGTTGTTTGGGGGAGCAGCTGCTCATCAGGAAAGGAGGTCGCAGGGATGGAGGTGCTGCCCACGTGGAAGAGCCCTTGAGGAGAAATGGAGGAGTCCATGGAGGCAGGGAGTGATCTGAACTGATTAGGGAGAGGGCGGAGGGAAATAATTGTAAGAAGTGGGACCAAGCTTGGGAGAAAGGCCCAGGGAAAGTGTGAGGACCCTGGGTGGTGGTGCAGGGGGATAACCAGGTTGACCCTGGAGGTCTGGACAGCACTGACGGGAATGATGACCTTGGCTGTGAGGCTCCACCTCTGCTTTTAGGATGGGGGACCACAGAATATCAGTGAAGACTGGAGGAGATGGGGCTGGCTCTGGGCCTGATCCTACAATTGGAAAGCCCTAATTCAGGGCCTTGTTGAGGAAGCCCAGAGCCGGCCTTGTGGAGTGACGTGTCCACCCTTGATCAGGGAGGTAGTGTTAGCAAGGGGATTTAAATCCAGGGCCCCTACAGCTGAACGGGCTGGCGCTCTATTGGGAGGACAACTCCTGGCTCTTTATGGCTTCTCAGTGGCCAGGCCTTGACCCACCGTTCAGATCAGCCACTTCAGGCCTCATTGGGGGCACTTGGAGTCCGCTAAGCCTCCAGAGCTCAAGACTCTGCTTTGCTTGTGACCCTGCAGGCTGCCTCCTCCCTCCTTTGGGGTCATTTCCTCTTGTGGCCTTCCTCCTCTCTTGGGGGCTCGTGTTTCCATTTTCAGAGCTGGAGTAGTGTAGGAGCCCTGCTCCAGGCCCCCGGAGAGGAGCTTGAGATTGGAGAGCCCTGCGAGAAATGTCCAAGTCAGGGAAAATGGGAGCTCAGACCTCCAGGAAATCCTAAAACCAAGCTCTGCCTGGGGACTGGGGTCCCACCCAAGGGGCTGTTACATTGAGCTAGGCTGGCCAAGGAATTTTCCCTCACTGGGAAATGAGAGGAGAGAATAAAAGACGAAGCCCCAAACTTTCCTGTTTGCAGCTTGGCCACATCAGGGGAGACCTCTCCTCCAGAGTGCAGGGGCCGAGCCTGGGGCCGAGCCCCCGGCTCCTCTGGGAGAGGACTGAGAGTGGGCTATGGCCTGGGTCCGAGCCTCTGACTCCTCTGGGAGCAGGGCAGAGGGATTCCTCTCAGAGCAGGGCTGTGGAGGCTCCAGGAAACAGAGGCTCTTAGGCAACTCTGGTTTGGCTCTTTCTGCTTTTTTCTGGTGCCAGAAACTCGCTGGCTGAGCCGCAGGCTACATCAGATCCCCCAAGGACCAGAGATCCCGGGCCCGGCATGGAGCTGCGTGAGGAAACTGAGCAGCAGAGTCCAGCACCTCATTGCAACATGCCTTCCCTGCCAGCTAAGTCAGAGCATTAGCTCGTGTGCTCCATCCACAGCAGGACAGAGGAGCACATGGCGCTGATGGCCACGGGACATGGAGTGGACAGGAGGAGGAGGCGATTTCTAAAATCTGATGGGGTTAGGGTACTGAGTCCAAAGACCCGCATTCAAATCCTGCCCTGGAGAGTGAGTGGGCCTCCCTGGGTCTCAGTTTCCTCATCTGTAAAATGAAGAAGTTGGGCTAGATGTCTGTGAGCTTTATTCCAAATCTTAACCTATTCCAACAACCTAAACTGATGCAAAGAAAATAGCAATTTGTGGGAGAGGTTAGGAGGAGGATACTAAAGAAATGGCTGGATGATCAGGAAGAGCTTCATTTGGGAGGTGGCCAGGAGGGGACTCTTAAACGGGCACCTCCGGAACTTAGCACATAGTAGGTGCTTAATAAATACTGATTGATTGATAGGTGAACAATCCAGGTTTGAGGGACAGCCCATGCAAAGGCTTGGAGGCAGGAGACAGCAGGAGGGCCATTTGGGTTGGAAACCAGTGTGTGAAGAGGGAGTACTTGAAAAGGAGAAGGTGGAACCTCCCCACTGGGCTTCCTCTTGGAGGCTTGTTTGATGGAAAACCCAATGATGTTTCTGCTCTGTGGGAGGCGCTCTGGAGTCAGAGTCACAGACGCAGACAAATAGAGCTGGAAGGACTCTCTGACCTTGTCTGTCCAGTCCTCCTGCTCCACAGAAGTCAACAATGGTGTCCAACATCCAAAGCTGGCCCCTTTCTAACCAGCAGCACTGGGATTTCAGTCCTTAAGCCAGGCTCTTGCCCCTCTAGTGCGACCTTCAGAATCACAGAGGCAGCTGGAAGGGAGTCCCGGTGGTTCCTGAGCAAGAAGGCCCTCCACACAGGGCTGGACAAAGGCCTGGCCCCCTACGGCGACCACCAAGAGCCTTCCACTTCTGGACAACTCCAATTCTTGGGAAGTTTTTCCTGATTTCCCAAAATTTGCTTTTCTAGAACTCCCACTCATTGCTTCTAGTAGAAGCGGCCAATCCTTCTTCTGTACCTCAGCCTTTCACATAGAAGATAACTCCCATTCACCCCCAGGACACTGAGGCCTGCCCGAGATCCTACTCTGATGAAGCATCAGAATTGAACTGGGGTCTTCTCGAGTCCAGTGCCATTCACTAACCCCCACTTTCTCTTCAGCCTCTGTTTCCTCCCCTGTAGAAGAGGGGAGCTCCCACTTGTCATCCTGAAGGAGCCCAAGGATGCGGGAAGACTTTGGACATTGGAGTCAGGCAGGCTCTGGGCCTGGAGGGTTCTGGGCCGGGACCCACCACAGGGTTAAAGCTGGAGAAGAAGCTCAAGCTTGTTCAGGTGAGAGGAGAGCAGCCCTTCCCTCTCCCTAGCCCAGCAACATTTAGAAAAGTCGTGGGCTTTTGTTTATTGCAGTGTGGGGAACTGGGCTTGTTTATTTGAGCCCTCTTAGGATTGCTAAGTAGTCTTTCCAATTCAAATGCCTTTCAATTTTGTTCAGGTTGGATTGTGTAAAAAATCCTTTTAGTAACTGCTTGTTTGTTCTAGAATATTATGCTTTACCCCCTGCCCCCTCTCAGTGTCTTTCTTTGAACTGATCTCTCCAGTGAGTTCAATCCAAGTGATCTCATGCATACATTTATTTCTCTGATTCAATTCAATCCAACAACCATTTACTGAGCCTCTACTATGTATGTGCCAGGGACCCTGGGAAGCGTTGGAGCCATAGAGTCAAAACTCAAAGCCCCTTCTTTCAAGGAGCCCATCAGTGGGGAGACCGGGGAGAGGGGGATACCGTGGGAACGCAAGAAAAGTGCCATGCAAAGTAATTTCTAGGGAGAGTGCGCTCACTGCTTCAGGGTCAGTCAGTTGGTCAGCAACACCCACAGTAGGTTAAGCACCTACTATGCGCTAGGAAAGGCAGTGGTGTTGAAGATTACTCACTTGGTGACATTTCTAGCTAAGTTGTTGCTCTTTCCCGACTCTCGAAAACCAGAGACGTTTCAGACCAGAGCTCTGCCTGGGGTGGGTTAAGGGAAAGAATCCTGAACTTGGAGCTGGAAGCCTTAGCTCAAACCCATCTGGGAGCTCCCTAGCTCTCAGACCCTATTCCGGCCTTGGTTTCCTAGGGAGCACATTTGGCACAATAATTCCATGCCCATAGTCCTTTGGGGAGACTGAGAAGGCTGCTAGAGCCTTCCCCTCTCAGATCATCCTGTCGGCTTACATCTCGTATGCGCCCATTCTTTTACCTGTAGTCTCCCCGATTCAGATGTGAGCTCCTGGACAGGAAGGACCAAATCTTCCCTCTCTGTATACCTTGTGTTCAGTGTCTAATACATGGTAGGAGCTTAATAAGTGCCCACTGACTTCCCCTGCTCCTTGTGGATGCCTCTTATTCTTCACAATTGCTTCCTGACGTCAAGCCTGAATTTGTCTCTTGGCAGCTTCCATTCGTCGTCCCTAGTTCTGCTCCCTGGGGCCAAGTGGAGCTAGTTTCAGAGAACAGCGATGTGGGTCACGGTATTATAGGGTCAGGCTGGAAGGGCTCTCAAACTCCCTAGTCCAACTGTCCAGGATGAGCAAAGTGGGTCCCAGGAAGGTGAAATGATTTGAACCCACGTTATTGGACACCAGAACCAATGCTTTTCCCATTTTAAATGGCTGCCTTCTCAGAGAAGGAAGAAATGCTCTCTGACATCTCATCCAACAAGACCTCTCCTTACAACAAGGGCT
Source organism: Sminthopsis crassicaudata (assembly GCF_048593235.1). Classification (NCBI taxonomy): domain Eukaryota; kingdom Metazoa; phylum Chordata; class Mammalia; order Dasyuromorphia; family Dasyuridae; genus Sminthopsis; species Sminthopsis crassicaudata. Next base: position 9,458,216 of record NC_133619.1, read on the forward strand.
GCTTCTAGGTCTCTATTAAGGAAGGATGCTCCCCAGCCGGCTTAACTTTGGGGTGACCAAAAGTGGGCAGTAGACAGATGCCTCAGTGATTGAGCGAAGGGTCGCAGTCCCTAAATCTGTCATAGAAAAGGCAGCTCTGTTGTTTTCTGTGAACCAGAGAAGTGTGGACAGAGGGTGTCCGGGCCCTCTCGCATGCTCCTGAATCTGTTCCAGGGAGGTGCATTTCTACCTCTTTGATGTGCAAAGGCAAATGGAAAACTCTTGCTTTTCTCCATCATGGTATAAATGCAGACCCCAGTCCCCAGCAGGAGAATCCCTTCTATGTGCGGCTATTTCGTGATGGGGTGACCACAGGGTGGGAAGCCTCCCTTTGCTTATCTAGGTGGGTCCCACATGGAGTCTGTCACTGACTCAAAACTCGCTACCTCAGTTGGATCGGTGAGAAATTGTTCTCTGTTGAAGTAACTTATTGTTACCTTCTCTCCATGAGACAACTTATCTGCTTTAAGATCTTTCTTTATATAGAGTCCTAAGCATAAACAAAGGACCAGGGTATCCATAGTCACGGGCCCATGCCGTCATTAAGTTGGCTATTTCTTGGGCCGAACGTCTCCTCCTTCACTTTCTAACATAGAACCCAAGTTTCCTATTTCCCGTGAAAATAACCCAATGGACAAACTTTCTGGTGGCCTTGAATTCAGGAGGCATTGAAACAGAGAGGGTGGCGGAGAGATTGCTGAGTCGGCAGCGGTGGACCGACTCGCTGAGCCCCCAGATGGCATTGGATTACAGTGTCCTCACTAACAAAATGAATGACCCGGGAAAACACAAGTTGGCTTTCCTGCCTCAAAGCTGCCTGGTGATAGGCAACATTTAGGATATTGTGGCTTGGCAGAGGAAATGTTTGTGAACTTTTTTCCATTCAAAAAGTTTACAGAATGGTTTGGGAGGGGATAAAGGGAGAGAGGGAATGGGGAGGAAGTCTCAACAGCGTTTGGAGACCTCTTCAGGAACAGAGTTTTTGAGGCAGTTTCCCAAACATGAGTTCTGCCCTTGGCTGTGCTGATGAAGGAGCTTTATCTAGCAGGATAAAAATCCACAGGGCATTGATTCTACCTCTAAGAACTTGGCCAAGAAGGGTTCTTCCAAGGGTCAGAAAAACTCTTCTTCTTCACTCCCAGGGCAACACATATATATCCTAGCTCTTGTGGTTATCTCCCTTACTTCCTACCTGAAGCTAGGGGAAAATAGACTGAGAAAATCGGGGACATCAAGGAAGAGTAATCACCCCTCTCAAATGTGAGGAAGAAATCCTTTAGGACTTTCTCCTCATTTCTACTTTACCTCTAGACCCCAGGACCCAGCACCTTTGTAACCCTGCTCCCTCCAGAGCTTTTTAATAGAGGCAAAGTTGGGAGCAGGGTTCTTTTCTCTCACCAATAATGGGTCCTCTCAGGGGCTTGGTTTGAACTGGAATCCTCAGCTCTAAAGTGAAATCTTTCATTACTGGGGATGCCCGATTGGGTTGCTAAATTCCTCTTTTTGGTCCAATCAAAAAAGATTCATGACCAAGACTATAGATATTGTATTTATCCATCACATTCACTGGATCAATTGATTCTGCAACTAAATCAAAGAGGCGTTCTCACCTGATAAAAGTGTCTGGGAGCTGGAATCCTACCCCTTAAACCTGTGAAGCTGGGCATTGTGGGACGTCATGGAGAATGCAGAGAAGTATAACTTAAGATTCAGATACAGAGAAGTATAACTTAAGATCCAGAGCAGAGAACTATAACTTAAGATCCAGAGCAGAGAAGTATAGCTTAAGATCCAGAGCAGAGAAGTATAGCTTAAGATCCAGATACAGAGAAGTATAACTTAAGATCCAGATACAGAGAAGTATAATTCAGATTCAGAAGAAGAGAAGTATAACTTAAGATTCAGATACAGAGAAGTATAACTTAAGATCCAGAGCAGAGAAGTATAACTTAAGATCCAGAGCAGAGAAGTATAACTTAAGATCCAGAGCAGAGAAGTATAGCTTAAGATCCAGATACAGAGAAGTATAACTTAAGATCCAGATACAGAGAAGTATAACTTAAGATCCGGATACAGAGAAGTATAACTTAAGATCCGGATACAGAGAAGTATAATTCAGATTCAGAAGAAGAGAAGTATAGCTTAAGATCCAGAAGCAGAGAAGTATAACTTAAGATCCAGAGCAGAGAAGTATAACTTAAGATCCAGAGCAGAGAAGTATAGCTTAAGATCCAGAGCAGAGAAGTATAGCTTAAGATTCAGATCCAGAGAAGTATACCTTAAGATCCAGATCCAGAGAAATATAACTTAAGATCCAGAGCAGAGAAGTATAACTTAAGATCCAGAGCAGAGAAGTATAGCTTAAGATCCAGATACAGAGAAGTATACCTTAAGATCCAGATACAGAGAAGTATAACTTAAGATCCGGATACAGAGAAGTAGAATTCAGATTCAGAAGAAGAGAAGTATAACTTAAGATTCAGATACAGAGAAGTATAACTTAAGATCCAGATACAGAGAAGTATAACTTAAGATCCAGAGCAGAGAAGTATAGCTTAAGATCCAGAGCAGAGAAGTATAACTTAAGATCCAGAGCAGAGAAGTATAGCTTAAGATTCAGATACAGAGAAGTATAACTTAAGATCCAGATACAGAGAAGTATAACTTAAGATCCAGATACAGAGAAGTATAACTTAAGATCCAGATTCAGAAAAGTATAACTTAAGATCCGGATACAGAGAAGTATAATTCAGATTCAGAAGAAGAGAAGTATAACTTAAGATCCAGATACAGAGAAGTATACCTTAAGATCCAGATACAGAGAAGTATAACTTAAGATCCGGATACAGAGAAGTATAATTCAGATTCAGAAGAAGAGAAGTATAACTTAAGATCCAGATACAGAGAAGTATACCTTAAGATCCAGAGCAGAGAAGTATAGCTTAAGATTCAGATACAGAGAAATATAACTTAAGATCCAGAGCAGAGAAGTATAACTTAAGATCCAGAGCAGAGAAGTATAGCTTAAGATCCAGATACAGAGAAGTATAACTTAAGATCCGGATACAGAGAAGTATAATTCAGATTCAGAAGAAGAGAAGTATAACTTAAGATTCAGATACAGAGAAGTATAACTTAAGATCCAGATACAGAGAAGTATAACTTAAGATCCAGAGCAGAGAAGTATAGCTTAAGATCCAGAGCAGAGAAGTATAGCTTAAGATTCAGATACAGAGAAGTATAGCTTAAGATCCAGAGCAGAGAAGTATAGCTTAAGATTCAGATACAGAGAAATATAATTCAGATCCAGATGTAGAGAAGTATAACTTAAGATCCAGATTCAGAAAAGTATAACTTAAGATCCGGATACAGAGAAGTATAATTCAGATTCAGAAGAAGAGAAGTATAACTTAAGATCCAGATACAGAGAAGTATAGCTTAAGATCCAGAGCAGAGAAGTATAGCTTAAGATTCAGATACAGAGAAGTATACCTTAAGGTCCAGATACAGAGAAGTATAACTTAAGATCCAGATACAGAGAAATATAACTTAAGATCCAGATACAGAGAAGTATAATTCAGATCCAGATGTAGAGAAGTATAACTTAAGATCCAGATTCAGAAAAGTATAACTTAAGATCCGGATACAGAGAAGTATAATTCAGATTCAGAAGAAGAGAAGTATAGCTTAAGATCCAGAAGCAGAGAAGTATAACTTAAGATTCAGATACAGAGAAGTATAACTTAAGATCCAGAGCAGAAAAGTATAGCTTAAGATCCAGATACAGAGAAGTATAACTTAAGATCCAGATACAGAGAAGTATAACTTAAGATCCAGATACAGAGAAGTATACCTTAAGATCCAGATTCAGAAAAGTATAACTTAAGATCCGGATACAGAGAAGTATAATTCAGATTCAGAAGAAGAGAAGTATAGCTTAAGATCCAGAAGCAGAGAAGTATAACTTAAGATCCAGATGTAGAGAAGTATAACTTCAGATCCAGAACCTTAAGGGGCTTATAAATGAGATCAATCAACCCCTCAACCGGTCCATAGACATTTTTGAATGTTTCCACATCCTCACCATGTGCTAGAAATTATGTAAGTGCTAGAAACAAAAACGAACAGTCTCTGTCCTTAGCAACCTTATGTTGTAACAGAGAGAAGGCTAACATATATAAGACACCAGAGGACAATCCAAGACAGAATTTTAAAAAATTGTTGGTGGGGGCTGCTTGATGGCATGGAGTCATTCTGACTCTGAGTAGTGATCTATTCATTGTACTACATTGCCATTCTAAATTCAAATGTGGGAAAATAAGGAGTGACAGAGAAACAAAAAAGATGGATAGTGAGCAGTGGCAACCTGGGTAGTGATCATTCCCAGGTATTCTCCTCTCTCTTAGTCCATCCTCCGATCAGCATCCTTCCTCTGTGAGTCAGAGCTTTCTGCAGAGGCCAGTCAAAGCCTCCAGTGAGCAGAATGCCGCTCGTGGCCCGAGCTCACCTTGTCTTTCTCCTGCTGACTCAGTGCATGCTGTTTCACTCGGTCAGCCTCCAGCTTGGAATCCTCTAGTTCTCGCTGGGTTTCAATGAGCTCCTCATACAACATTTTTTTCTCAGTTTCCTTTAGAGATAAGGCCTAGAAGTGATGAAAGGGGAGGTGAGGAAACTATGTTCTTGATCTGCGGGGAAAAATGTTTAAGTGATTCAGAAGAGAAAAAAAAAAGAACCTAGCTTCTTTAGGGATTGTAGCCATGAGAATGTGCTTCAATATTAAATAATCATTTAGAGTAAAAGAGTAAGGGTCTAGAACTCAAAGCTAGAAGAGAAGGAAACTGGACCCAGATAACTTAATATCTTTGTCAAACAAACATATCCTGGTTGGGAATCCTGGACCATCAACGAGCTGAGAAAGTCCCCCATCTGAATAGAGCATCATAGGATCAAAGGCTGGAAGGAACCTCAGTGCCAGCCCCTCATTTTATAGATGAGAAAACTGTGGCCCCTAGGAAGGTAATGACTTGCCCCATGTGGACAACCAGAAGAACTGGGATTCTTATTTGAGTTATTAGCTGGTACAGTATAATTTTGAACACAGATGGAAATAATGGGAGAGAACAGAAATGACATTTTAAGAAGAGCACTTTTAAAAGCTATGTTGAGCAATAGAAGGAGCCCCATTGAAAAGCTAAACTTTTTCTTCTCCTGGGATTTTTTCTGTTGATTCATCTTTTTGATGACTCCCATTCCCTCCCATCTTCTCCAGCAGATTGCTCTCTCTATCATTCCCACTCTCTCTCTCACTAAATTTCAGTCTTTTCCCAACTACTTCCCAGCTATTGCTTCCCCATTACTTAAAAACATGCCTTTGCCTACCTCATCCTCAAAACCCCCTCACTTGGTACCTTCCCATAGTTCTCCTCCCTTTTGTAAAAGTGGCTACAGCTGGTTCTTCCACTTCTTTCCTTTCGCTTCCATAGTAATGCTGTTCTCCAACTTCATCACTTAGAGTCACACTGATGCTTTTAACGATCAAAGCCAATGGCATCTTCACAATTTCTTGACCTCTCAAGAACTTTTGTCTCTATAGATCACCCTCTTCCTGATATTCTTTCCTCTCTAGGTTTTCATGCTGCTGCCTTTTCCCGGCTTTCCTCCTATCTATCCGAACACTTTTTCTCATACTCTCTAGCTGGATCTTGGACTCAGTTGTGCCCCCTAACTGTGGGTGTCCCATAGGATCTTGTCCAAGGTCTTCTTTTTCATTTGATGATCACAGCAGCTCCTATGGATTCAGGTCATACTTCTACCAGATGATTTTCAGACCTATTTATTTAGCTCTAACTCTCTCCTGACCTGTAGTCTTGCTTCTCCAACTAATTATTAGCCATGTCAATATGAACTTGCCATGAGCATCCTTGATTTAATATGCATGGAATTGAATTTATTGTCTTCTCTTCCCATCTGCCCCAAGTGTCAGCTCTTTCAACCTTCCTCTTGCAGTTACTACCATCCTCCCAGTAACCCAATCTAAATCTCGTTTTTGACACCTTATTCCTTCTCACCTTCCTCTCCTCTATCCAATATTTCCCAAGACCTGCTGATTTTATTTTTTCAACATCTCTCCCTTATTCTTCCTTCTCTCCTCTGATACTGGCTACCAGCCTGATGTAGGCTCTTATCAATTCATACCTAGAAATTTGCAATGACCATTAGGGTGGGTCTTGTGTGTGTGTGTGTGTGTGTGTGTGTGTGTGTGTGTGTGTGTGTTAAACTTGTGATTTCCTCTGTGTAGAATTCTCAGTATGGAGACTCCCTTCACAGTTCTAGAATAAACTTACGGGACTTAAATTCTATAGGGGTTCAAAGAATTTTAGGAGGACTCAAGGTGACAGAGCTAGTATCTTAGAAATTAAACTCAGGTTTTCCTTGGATTTTAAAATTGGTCCTTGTATCGGTTTATACTTTATGACTTTGTATACAGTAGGTGCTTAATAAATGTTTGTGGAATTGCACTGAATAGGAATGGCCCTTGTTCCCGTTTACCTTCTGCTTCTCATGTTCCATCTGGAGAAGGCTTTCATCTCGCTCCCGTTTCAGGCGGAGGATTTCTTCATTTAGGTTTTCTCGCTCAGTTTCATATTTTGACAGCAATTCTTCTTTCTCTTGCTCAAGTTGATGTATGGCGATCTCTTTCTCTTCAGTCAATGCCACGCATAGACTCTCCTGAGGAGTGGAGGCAAGATGGCAGCATGGCCCATCAGTTCTTGGGGCCAGAAAGAGTAAGGGCAGGTTGGGGCCATATTAGGAATGGAGCAGGGAATAAAGGGAGAGCAGGACAGGAGCATGTCCCATATGCCACTGAAATGTGACTCTGGAGATGATTCAAAGAATCAGGGGGTTCTTCATGGAATGTGTGATCAGAAGTGCAGTATAGTGGGAGGGGGTGAGCCTGGGCTTCTTCCTTTATTTTTGTACTTTTTCCCCAGTCTGGGAAACTTGGGGAACCCTTCTTAGATCCCCCCTTTTTAAAAAATGTGATGGAAGGAAATGCTACATTTCTGTTAGAAGCCATTAAAAACAAAGATGTATTTCTTTTCTATCCAAGCTCACAGAGCCCTGAAATCTATCTCTGGTCCCTTCAGGTTCTGTGGACCCCAAGTTGAGTATTCCTCATATAGAGGAGAGGAGGAAAGAGATCCCAAGTCAGAACCTGGGGAGAGAAAAAGGAACAAGTGATAGAGACTAAGAAATAGAGATGTAGAGCCAGAGCCAGGAAAGTGTGGGCTCTGGAAACCAAGGGGAAAGGAGATCTAGTGGGCTGGTGTGGTCCACAGTGTGGGCTGCTGCAAAGAGAGATGGCCAAGAGGAATAAGACCTTAAAGAAGGCTGTTGGATTCCTCCACCAGGAGGCCATTGCTGACCCATGTGAGAGCAGTTTCCGTGGAGCCCGGGGTAGGAAGCTCTTGAGGACAGCTTGGGGGAGTGGGGAAGATTGGGTCTAATCAAATGAATGAGCCATTAGTCAGCTTACAATGGACCCCACACCCTGCATGTGAACCTCTTTACTTTGCTGAAATAAGCAGATGGGGGGGGGATTACCTTCTCTTTTCTCAGGCGTCCTAGGTCTTCCCCATGGGCCAATGCCTGGTTCCTGAGGGAAAGCTGAGTGTCTTCCTGGAGCTGAGCCATCTGCTGCTTGAGCAGTTCTGATTCCCACTTCATCTTGGACTCTTGAACCTCCAGTTCATTTTGGGCCCTTTCCACTTCCACTGCAGGAAAATTTAAAAAAAAGATGGGCTATATGGCCTAATTATATATATATATATATATATATATATATATATATATATATATATATATATATATATATAAATAAAATGGCCTATCTGATGCCCAATTCCATTCTTGGCAATCTTTTCCCTTAATGCATGACAATTTGGGATGGGAAGATGGATACTGGGGGCTACTCCCTCACAGGGGCTCTATGGGGAGAGGGGAAGGCACTGATTTCATAGACTTCGGAGGTGGAGGTGATTCTTTTCAACTCCATAAGAGAATAAATCCAAGCCATTGACTTAAGGAGGGAAAAGACAAACATTCAGAACAATCATCAGAAAGATGAAATTTCAAGGGATAAATGTAAAGTTACTACACTGGGGCATAAGAAATCAATAGTACAAATGCTGAAAGGCACTTAAAGTGTCTGGAAAGTAAGTCATGAGAAAAAAAGTGTGATGAGCTTAGTGGAAAGCAAATTCGGTAAGAGTCCATGAAAGCATTATTTAATGCTTTTTATTTAATTTATTTAATGATTTTGGGGCTCCATTAGTAGAGGCTTGGTGACCAGAGCATGAGAGGAGTGTCTAGCCTGCCTTGGTCACACTACATCTGAGGGGGCTCCTGAGTATCCAGATGAGGGTGTTCAGGATGACAAGAGGATTGCAGAACACACCAATTAGGGTTTGGTGAAGCAGTTAGGGTTGTGGAGCCTGGAGAAGAGAAGGCTTGGCGGAGACACAATAGCCATCCTCAGATATTTGAAGGAAAAGGGATTTGTCTAATGCTGCTTGACCCCAGAGAGCAGAACTGGGAAAACTGGGGAGAAGGGGAGAAGGCTGAGGCTTGATTTCCTGGCCATTAAGCTGTCTCCAGGGGAATGGACTGCTTCTATAGCAGTGAGTCTCTGCTCCCTACTGGTCTTCAAGCAAAGGGTCAGGGATGTCAGGCAGGGTTGAGGATCGGGGACTCCTGTTCTGGCTGCAGTCCCCAAAGGATGGGCCCAGAGTACCTTGGAGCACCTGCTTGGAGAGGCGGAGCTTTTGCTGCTCCTCTTCCAGTTGCTCCTTCTCAGCTTCCAGCTGAACCACCCGCTGCTGGATTGAGAAGAGGCTGCTCTCCAGGGACTCCTTCTCAGCCCTGCGGGTTAGGATCAGACAAGCAGAGCTGGTGATTCGGGCACATCCCCTGTGACTTCTGCGAGTGTGGACAGAACTCAGAGACCCAATCACAGAACCTGGACTTCTACTCGTGGGCCAGCAACGTAGAACCGATGCTGATGATGGACATCTCAACAGTGGGCACAATGCTCTACTTTACCAATGTCTCACTGACCCTCACCATAGCCCTGGGAGACGGCGCTCTTGTTATCCCTTAGCTCGGACTTTCTGACACATTTCCCATTATTTCCCCTCATGGATTTTGACATTTTGGTAAAATTGGTCAACTGGAGGTCACAGTACCATGGCATTCCCTTTGTGGGAAAATGCTGTCAATCCAGAAATAAGCATGAAGCCATCCCTACCCTCAGGGAGCTTATGCTCCCCTCGGGCGGGATTTGTGTGTGCAGATAAATAAATGTCAAATAAATAAATAAAGTGCACAGTAATCCTGGGCGAAGGGGGGACCAGCACCCAGAGGATTAGCAAGAGCCAGTCCAGGAGGTGTCACCTGAGTAGGGCTGAGGAGGAGAACTAGGGATTTAATGGGGCAAAGGTGAGGAGCCAGAGTATTGTTGGGAAATGGAATAAGAGGAACCAGTTGGGTTTAGTTGGGAGGGCCATTTGGCATGAGAGTAGAGTATGTTTGTGGGGGGCTGTGTGTGTGTGTGTGGGCTGTGTGGGAGGGGCTGTGTGTGTGAGTAGGGGGATGTGTGTATTTTTGGGGGGGTTGTGTCATCAGCTGGAAAGGCTAATTGCCTCCAGCTTGTGAAGGACATTGCCTGGTCAAGGTGTTCTTTTGGATGTCGGAGTCAATGGGGAGACGTTGAAGCTTCTGGGAGGGGGAAGGGACGGGGTTGGAGCTGCCCTTTGCAGGTATCAGTTTGGCAGCTTCTGGGGGACGGGGGGAGAGGGAGACACTGGGAACAGGGCAGGTGATGAAGAGGTTCGTGCCCAAATACAGGTGAGGGACGACGCCATCTGGGAGCAGGCTGGTGAGAATAGTGAAGGGGGCCGATGCAAGAGACCTTGTGGAGGCAGAGGGACCGAGATGTGGCCCGTGATGGGACTGGGAAGGTAGAAATGAGGTCATAGAGTCAGGGATGGTCCCAGGGTTGTGAAACTAGATCTTTATTAGGGGTGGTGCCCTGGAATTGGTGCCCATGAGATTAGTAAGTGTGGGGCTAGGATTTGAACTCATGTCCTGACCCTAAATCTCATGTTCTTTCCTCTGGGTTTTCCTGCCTTTCTAACTGCGGGGAGCCCAGTCTTCTTGGCTTCTCTGCCCCTGTGCGCGCTCAGGAGTGTGCAGGTGACATATTCCAGCTCATTCTGTTTCTCTGGCTGTGTCTCTGCACATATCGCACCCCCCCCCCCCCCACTGTGTTCACCCCCAGGCAGCTGTGTGAGTGACCGACATGGGCCTGGGTCTGGTAATTAAGGATCTTAGATTTCATCACTCAACAGACAGTGTCCCATAAGGGACAGCTATCCCAGCTGGGACCTCTGAGTCAGACTTAAGGCTTCTCACCCCCAAACCACACGCCCAGCAGTCACAGAGGACTCTGAGCAGAGCACCAAGAGACACCTTTCGGTCTTTTCAGAAAAGGAAAGGGAAAAAGACTAGCACTAGGTGCCCAGAGACCTGTGTTTAGCCTCCTTACTCTACCAGCAGCCAACCCTGTGACTCACTGCCTCAGTTTCCCTTCATGTCCAATGCAGGTGTAATACATGCTCTTGCTCCGGGTACTGGGCTTGTCAGGGTGGAGACATGTGTCTCATACAATGTCTGGAATGTGCCCACTATCTTTTCTGTTTACTGTGAAGGCCGGAGTCTAGACAGCAAGCCCCGAGGGCGAGGGCTTGAGCCCTGACTCACCGGTCTGAGACTCAGAGGAGGGTGGGGGAAGAGGGAGGGGGAAGAAAGTGGCTGATGCTCACCAGTCCAGGGGCTTAAGTTATCTCCCCTCCTCTCCATCAGATGTTCCCTGGGGCAGATTTCTAAGAGGAGAAACTCCTTAGGAGCCCAGTGAGGGAAGGCTTTCTGGGTCCCTCTGCTACAAGAGCCCACCTTCTCCTCTTAGGTGACCTGATATGGGATCTGTCCCATATGGACACCAGAGATAGAGGACCAGGGTCTTAAATAGCATTGTTATTCATCATGCATGTAAGTATCAGAGAAGTTGCTAACCCTCTTCATGCCTCAGTTTCCTCATTTGTAAAATGAAGAGATTGACATACATGTTCTCTAAGCTCTCACAGCCTATGAATGAAAAACTGCAACTCTAAGTCCCCAACTCCATGCATGACTTTTAAATCTCTGCCTTAATAGCTTTCTCACTGTGACAATACATTTACCTCTCTTCTTGGGGTATGCTAGGGTCAGCTCAAGCTGATTGCTAAATGTTCCCTGTATTTGCACCTCTGAAAAAAGATAAATGCTACAAATCAGGGCTTAACTGATTGCTTTGTTCCTCATTTAGACTTAAGAAAGGGATAGGTAAAATGTTTACAAGGCAGATTAGATTTAAAAATAAGTCCAATGTAATTACCTCTTTCAAGAGCTGATTGTTAAACTTTTATTAGCATATCACAGTCTACTATCTGCTCCTCCAATGCATGAGTTCATGGACCCTCCAAGGAAGTAGCTACACCAGTCATACTTAGTTCTTAACCTATTCTTCCCCTATTCTTCAAATTACTTTTCTCCTTTCTCCCTTCTCTTTTCAGTTCCCCTTCTACGGATGTTTTCCCCCTTCAGAATGTATGCTCCCAGAGGACCGGGAATGGCTTTCCCTTTGATTGTATTTGTATCCTAGTATTTAGCACAATATTTGCTATTTACTAAAACTTAATGAAGTCTTTATCTAATCTAAGAATTAACAAAGTCTGATTTTAAATATTCAGAGAAAACTAAGTTTCGTTAAAAAGAGTGTAATACATTTTATAACCTTTTTCATTGGCTGAATGTTTATTCTTTCTGCTGTAGGACAAAGAAGTAAAAACTTTTCAAATTTTAAAAAAGAAGGATTTTAGCTTATTTCTGAGGAGTAGGAGAAGAAAAAGCTAAGCTGACTAGTGGAAAACCCAGTATGGAGGCAAGAGATGATGGCAGCTAGAAAACCAATGGGAAAAGGTAATGAGCTAAGTTTTTTGGATGAGAAGTCACATGTTCCACTAGACTCAGTTTTCCCAGTGTGTTGAATTAATTAATGTCTAAGATTTCTCCCACCTCTATCATTAGGATATGGTCTGGCTAAAGAATAGAGTCCAGGTGTCTAGGATTCTGGGAGTCTTGTTGAACAGGAGTCTGATCTGGGCACAGACAAGAGGAGGTCAAAGTACCTGAAAGCAGCCCTGTCCTCTATCAGGACTCGATTCTGTCTTTCCAAGGATGTGTGTTCCGCCACAAGTCTTATTTTTTCCTTGGATATTTCTTCTTTTTCTAGTATGGTTTGCTGGAGAGTGTCAGTTTGCATCTTTATCTCTTGCTGGCTGTGGTCTAGTTGTCCTTCCAAAGTATGCTTCTGACAGCTTACCTTTGGGATTTCAAAATGGAAAGCAAGAGAGAGAAAGAGATAAAAGTGGGAAATAGGAGAGAAAAGTGGAGAAAAGAAGAGCCAGAGAGGAGTAAAAAACATGGGAAGGAGAGATGAAAGCATAGAATAGGAGAGTGAGAGAAGTGGAGAATAGGAAAGTGAGAAAGAAATGTAGAAAGTGGGGGAGAGAGAGGGAAAAAAAACGACTTCAAAATGAGATGGGAGAGGTATGATTATTTCAAGCAAAATTAACTATAAGAACCTAGTGGTTTTAACAGACAAAAAGTTATGTATGAGAATTTGATGAGAAAACACAACTTAACATTATAACCCTGGATGTTAATGGATTAAACTCACTCACAAAAGAAGAGAAAATGGAGAATGATTTGGAAAATAGAACTCCAAGATTTTCTGCATATTAGACATAAGCTTAAAACATAAAGCTATATAACAGGGCTAAAATGAATGGTTGCATGCTTTTTGCCTCTTGTTAGGAAAGTGATGGAAATTTAGAAAAAAAACATATTTTCTGACAAGATCTATGTGTTAATTGATACTTATTTGTTACAAGGGAGAAATTCTATTGGGAGATTAAGTTATTGGATGTTGATAAGGATGAAAAAAATGAAAAGAACATCAACAAAACATTAAAAATACACAGAAGAAAACAAAAGTTTCAAAGGGGGACACAAACAAACAAAACCATTTTGTTTTTACCTTGTTAAATTTAATATTACTTAAAAAGACAAACTGTACTTAATGGAAGCTCATGGGCTCAAATAGAATCCTCTCTTTATCCTTTGTATTCTGACATGTTTGTACTGGCCGATGATTAAGTTTATAATAAAAAAGAAAAAAATTGAAATGGAAGGCTGAAATAAAAGTCATCATATTTCAGATAAATCCCTCAAAGAGGAGTTATGATTATGATTTAAAAGAGGGCAACAGAAAAAATGGTACTGTCATGATAAAGACAGAAAGGAAAACTCAATTGTCCTTAAAATATCCCTAAAGATCCCCTCCTATCTGCAAAAAATGTGCTTTAATGAGGGTATGTGTGCGTGTGTGGAGGAAACTTTTGAAAGGATTCTACGACATCTAGCTTTGAAATGCAGAGAAAACCAAGAGATTGAGAACACTAAGAACTCTTCAAGGACCTCAGAAGCTCCATCTGCATGGCTCTGAGAGTTTGTCCCTTCAGTTCTTGGGGCAATCAGCATATATCTCTTCTCACCTGCATAAGTCGCTCATGAAGCTGGACTTTCTCTCTCTGAAGCAGTGTCATCTCTTCCTCCAGGTTCCCTCTTTCTTCCTCTGCCATCTGTAAGCTTTGATCTAGACTCTGCTTCTCCCTTTGGATGTGGTCCAGTTCCTGGCCCAGATGAGCAAGCTGATCTCGAAGGCGGCTCACCTCTTGTTCCAGTTGCCATTGTTGGTCTAGCCACTGGTTCTTTTCCTGTTCCAACTGTTCGGCCCAAAAGAAAACAAAAAGAGTGTCTGGGAAAAACAAGGAACTGAAATCTATAGAACCTAAAGAAAGTGCAGTGCATTGGGAGGGAACATGGCCTAATCCAGGAGAAGGTGATGCTGACTTATCTATGCTCTACCCCTACAGTAGGGGCTCTGAGTACAAAGGAGAAGTTGTCTTTCTGCTGCACCCCCTCCTCTGAGCTCTTCATTCCTTCCCCATGGCCCTTGTCTCTTTTGCTTTTCTACCCCCAGGGATAAATTTAGTCATTTACACTTTAGTATGAATTAAAGTGATTTCTGTTTACCTTCCCAGAATCCCTAAATTTTCACTCAGATCTCTCATTATGGGAATGAATGACATTTTCTCTTTTTAAGAGAATTTGAGGAACCAACAGAGTAAGAGGGAAAAAAATCTGTGAGTAGAATGAAAGGTTGGTGTGGGGGAAAGTAGGTTGTTATATGTAGTCAGAGGATGTGGGATTTGAGTCTTTGCCTGGAAGGACCACCTTGGTGTTTTGGTACATGGCGAGCCATGAAGCATGTGTGGGGAAGGACCTTCTGACATCTTCCCTCTTTCCCTCTTAGACTATGGTTCTCAAAGAAGGTTCCCCAAATGGAGACTTGGGGGCCATTATTGGGCTAGGAGTCGCTAGGACTTCTTACCTGTAGGATCATCCGGTTCAGGTTGACCTTGTCTTGAGCCAGGCTTTCTGTCAGGGCTGCCATCTTGACCAAGGAGTCCCTTCGTTCTGTGTCTTCAGTTCTCATCTTGGATATTTGTGACTCTAGTTGGGCACTGCTGGCCTCTACCTAGAGTGGGGAGACAACCACCACAGGTCCCCATGTGCAGTGGGAAACCGGGTCCTCCTCCCAGAAGAGGAGGCTCTTAGCTCTCAGCCCCAGGAGCTACTCTGCAAACTTGGACTCTCGGGATAAGTCATGGTTTGCTGCAGTACAGAGTTCAGTGCGAGGCAGGTTATGTTTCCATAAGCCAAATATTTGGGTTTTATTTATTTATGAAGAAGACAGCACCCCTTTCTTGGACTCCCTCCAAGGAGATCCTGTTACTAAAACACCAAAAGGGTTTCACTGTTTCCCATAGCATGGCTCCTCACAAGGCTTGTGTGCTGAGGAGGGGGGGGTCACAAGGGTCTGAGCCCAGCACCCACTTTCTGCTGCCTTGCATGAGGATGCATTAGCTCTGTGAACAACTTATGTGAGAGCATAGAAAGAATAGCCATAGTATCATGGGTTTAGAACCAGATTGGACTTTAGAAAGTGTCCTGTCCAAGCTTTTCAGTTCTGTAAGGGTGAAGGGGGAGATATTCCTCTTGTTCTGGACATCCAAGGGTGACCAAAGTCCAGAGTCATTAGAGATGCGGCTAGCAAGCCAATCTGGGGGATCAGGGTGCTCCATCCAGACTGACTTTCTCTGGGACCAGTCCAGGTATAAAGCACAGAGCCACAGCGCCCTAAAAGGAGTGGACGAAGGCTCTAATCTCAGCGTGGCTGCTTCCCAGCTGTGTGTTCTGGGGCAGGGGGCTCCACATCTCAGGATCTCAGTTTCCTCATTTTTAAAATGTCCTCTAAGCCCCTTTCTAGACCTGGATCTAAGATCCCATGAGTCCAGATTAATGGCTCCTCCCTTTGCATGGCGACACAAAGAGATGCTAGTGTTAAAATGAGGCAGCAGATGGTAAGATGCAGATATTTCTAATGCCATCATCTGAAAGAAGAGCTCTTCCTGCCCCTGCTTCCCTTTGCTGTGATGTCCAGCTCTGACTTAATCCTAGAAGAGAGCAGAGGTAATCTAATCCCAAGCCCCTACTTTACAGAAGAGCAAACTGAGGCTGTCAGGTGAAGTCACTTCCTAGCAAGTGGAGGAGCAGGACTGGAATCCAGACCTTCCACGTCTAAATCCAAAGTACTTTCCACTCGGCCACATGGTAGTTTAGAGCTAGATTTGGGCTTACACTGGAAAAGGTGCTTTGGTCTCTCTCCTCCTTCCTCCACAGACAGAGCCATAACTAGGGTAGGACAACTGGGGTCTTATTACAGGTTGCTCATATACGCAGGGTGCATATTTTTCCATGTTTTTGCACCTCTGATTCCTGGGTTGGCCTTGGACTGCCAACTGTGGGATCCCATAGGTATGATCTTGCCCACCCTCTACTGACTTTGTCCCAAATGTTGGAACTGATAGTCATGGCTCTGCCCACTGGTGGGAGGGGGTCCCTGGTGTACCCTGCAAAGCAGCAAGGAGAGAACTGGTTTGAGTTTTTGGGAAACAATAGTCCGATGACTTATGACCTCCCTGCGACCTTTTACATGCAGTCTACATGGCAGTCATTACCGAGTCTTGCTCTGATGGCCAAAGAGAATAGAGGTTGTTCTCAGTCCATCCAGCCCCCCCCCCCCCAAGTCAATCTGGACAGAATTTTCCAGCATCCTCGAGGCTGGCTTTCAAGTGGGCTCCAGGCTCACCCTGGTGTTTCACAACCCGGGGCTGGCCGGGGCCGGGGGACATGTCAATGTAGCCCATTGTTTCTTGTTTTAATGCAATTTGTGGAGTTTGTTTTTTCAAGGGATTGAAAAATAAATGAACGTGAGCCCAACTGCCTAGCGGGGAGGGGAGAGCAGAAGGGGAGCCATGGGGCAAGAAAGAGGGAAAACCCTAGGGGAAGGCGAGTGAGAGGGGGATGCTGGAGGCTCTGCCCAGACTGCCGTACTTGGGCGAGAGAGCAGCGAAGACCTTCCTTCTGGCTCTCCAGAACCTCCTTCTCCAGAACTGCCTGGTTCAGGGACTCCTTCACCATCACCAGCTCTTGCTTCAGGCCCGAGATCTTCTCTTCTAATTGCTTCAGACTCTTCTGGCTGGAGAGAGAGGGCAGGAGAAAGCAAACATTTAGCACTGATTTCTCATCATGCTCTAAAGCCAGACCTGCCCGCTGAACCAGAGGCTCCATGACTTTTACAGTTTGGTGGGATCCATCAAGCCAGGTCAAAAACAAGGAAACTGAGCTCTGAAAGGGGATAACTTCATATTCTCATCCTTCCCAGCGTTTCTGGACTCTGTGTAAACTGGAGGTCCAGCCTTACCCTGCTTCCAACTCCTTCTGACTCCTCTCCTCCTTTCTCAACATCTCCTCTTCCTGCTGCTCCAAGAGACCCCGGTGCCTCTGCAGCTCTGTGTTGGTGGCTTTGAGTCTTTCTATTTCCAGGGAGGAATGATCTGCTCTTTGAGTCAGATCCTGCATCCTGGTCTGCAAGGCCTCCTTTTCCCTATGGGTCAGAAAGGGAAATAAAGAGCAGGTCTCGCTGGGGAGGAAGTCCACTCCCTGGGGACTTGTAGCATGTCATCCTCCCCATTAGTCTGAGCTCCATGAGCTTCCCGTATCCCTAGGTCTTAACTTAACACAGTGACTGTCACATAGTAGGTGTCTAATCATTGCTTATGGATTCAATAAAGTTTGTTTTAACATCTATGTGTAAGGCACACCTGGAGAAAGAAAAATAAAGACTGTTTTTTTCCCCCATAATATGTTCCTTTGTGTTCTGCTGCAACCAATTCATTGTTACTGTGAGTTTAAATGATCCTTCCCTTTCTCATACCAGGAGTCCCTACAATATCTCTAACAGTCATTGAAGGGTGCTCTTTAAGAGGTACAACACACGTGTTTATACATTCCATGAAGAACTGCCCATCAAAAAAAAAACACATAAAATTAAAAACAACAACAAAAGAAAGAAGTACACCACAATCTCATGGTATATAATATAGTGCTTCATTTGGTGAACAGAAAACCAATTAAAAGTGAGGAAATCAGCTCAGTTGGGTGAATCATTGGTTATTACATTACATTATATATATGTATGTATATATATATATATACATATATATAAGTATTGTGATTTTCTTTTTTTCTTTTTCTTTTTTTAAAATTAATTTTATAATTATAACTTTTTTGACATACATTATATTATATTTAAACAGAGTATATCATATGAAATGTCAGGTTGATGGATTAAAATGTAATGAAGGTTGCTAGAAGATATATCAATGATCTTGCACATGCAGATGAGGCTCCTCAAATGCCATAAAGAGAAATTAAGAAGTCTCTTGATGAGGATAGAAGAGGAGAGTGTAAAATCTGCCTTGAAGCTTAACATTTAAAACAAAACAAAAACCCCTAACAGCCTGGCTACTGGTTCCATCACTTCCTGACAAATGGAGGGAGAAGAGATTAAAAAAAAAGTATCCGATTTTATGTTCTTGGATTCAAAGACCATTGAAGATAACGAGTATAGCCATGAAATTAAAAAAAAAAAAGCATTTGCTCCTTGGAAGGAAAGCTATGGCTAACCTGGATGGCAGACTAAGAATAGACATTGCCTTGCTGACAAAGGTCAGCATGGTTTTTCCACTAGCAATGTATGGCCGTGAGAATTGGGTTATAAAGAAAGCCGAGCAGTGTGGAATTGGTGCTTTTGAATTGTGATACTTCTGAGAGTCTTTTCTAAAACTAGGAGATCAAATCAGTTAATACTTAAAGAAATTAATCAGACTATTCACTGGAAAATCAAATACTGAAAGCTTAAATACTATGACCACATAAGAAGAAAAGGGGGACTCACTGGAAGAGATCTAATGTTGGAAAAGATTGTAGAAGGATTTAGCAGAGGATGAGATGAATGAGTGTCATGGAAGCAATGGCCATGAGCTTGGATAGACTTGGACAGACATCGACAGGTTTACAAAGCCTTGGCTTAGCCCTCAAGTCTCTGGGGTTGGATGGGCTCTGTCTCATTCCTTGTTTTGGTACACTTTTTGCTAATCTGACCCAGGATCAGACACTCTCCTTTACCTTCCCAACATCTCTTCAGAAGCTTTGCAGCGTTCCAGGTCTCGCCTCTGGTCCTCCAGCTTGACCAGAAGTTTTTCTCGCTCTTGTCTCTGCTCCTGTAGTTGCAGCTGTGCAGCCTGAGCCTCCCTCTGATGCTCGGCCAGCTGTTTCTGGAGCATTGTCACGGTGGCCCGAGAGGACTCCAGCTGCAGCCGCAGCTCCTGCCCAGCCAACGAGAAAATGGGACAGTGAGTTGGGGACTGACAGGAATGAAAGCCTGAGCATCCCATGTAAACCTTAAAGTGCATCAGCAATGGGGATTATTATTATTATTGTTGTTAGGGTTATTGTTACTGTTCTCTCCTGGGAGTCACTCAAAGATTTATTTCAGTATTATTTTTGTTTGTTTTGATTTTTGGCCTAGACCAAAGTCACTAAACCTTTCAGTATTACAGGTTACTCTAAGAATTCTGGTGTGTAAAAGGGAGTTTCTACCAGAACTGATCTGAGTTAGTTTCAAGATCAAAAAAACTTGTCTTTGGCATACTTATCCCCTGCCTTCTGCATCCTTTTGCTCATTCTTTCATGGTTCTTTCCCCATGTTTCCTTCTTTCTTTTTTTAATTAAAGCCTTTTATTTACAAAACATATGCATGGGCAATTTTTCAACATTTACTCTTGCAAAACCTTGTGTTCCAAATTTTTCCTTCCTTCCCCAGGACCCAGGAGAGATCCTGATGGCCTGGAGTCGTGGGCTGAATCTAATGAGATGAAACCCAACGGGGATCAGTGTCAAGCTTGGACTGTGGACTCAGAAAGATCAGCCTTCTCAAGTTCAAGATGGGGGAGGCCTGGTTGGATAAGCCCCACGTTAGGGGAGACCTCCAAACAATGAGAACTCTCTCAGAGGTGTGAGGTAGTGAGCTTCCTTCCTTGGAGGTGTGCAGATCCAGGCTGGACAAGGTGTGTATCAGCTGGGCTGACTCTGAGGCTTGCTCTGGTGACACAGGGACATCGTGGGGGCAGAACGAGGACACAAATGTAGGCCTTTGGGATCCAGCTTAGTGCTCCTGCACCATTGCCCCTCTCCCTTCCCCCAGGCCTATTGCCCCAGGCCCTTTGCCCTTTCAGGGTCTAGTGGTCATCTCTGGGGCTAGTGGTCTTCTCATCACTGGTCCACTTTCAGAAAAGGGAGTCTTGCTGGGACCTTCCCACACACCCCTGAGCCTCACTCCAGGGAACTCCACCTCATGACTCTTGGGGAAAATTGGCTTCCAAAATGTGGGAGGGAGGGAATCACAGCAGAAGGACAGAGAGCAAGGCTTTCCTAATTCTCTTTCCCCAGAAAAACACCCTGGCAATTTTGCAAGAGATTTTGCGGAAGCCAAGGTTGCCCTCCTCACTCCCCCATGATGCAACAAGCTGGAGAACAATGGGTTTGTGTGCAAGCTTGGGAGTGCCTGGCCTGCGGCCCCCTGGGGCAGCCCCCCTACTAAGCCAGGCATTCCAGGGGCTCCAGGGATGCAGGCTGGGAAATGGTCCAGAGCGTTACCAGCAGGGCCCTGGCATGGCTTCCTCGGCCCCCCAGGCTTCTTCCCTGACCAGCTCAGGTGACATCCTTCCCGAAGCCTTTCCTGAACTTCCCCCTCCTCCAGCTCCATCTGGCAGTGAGCTCCCCCTCCTCAGCTTTTCACAACCCTTGGCCCTGACTGAGCTTTTTGCCATCTAACTGGAGACTGGACATTAATGAATGTGCCTCATTTTCCCAGCTGGATCGCGGGGCACGTGAAGGTCAGGATGGAGCCTTTGCCACAATACAAATGTTGGGCTTCGTATCTCAATACTGTGATTCGGTCCTGTGGGCAGACCAGGGCAGAAAGCAGTGTAGTTCTGTGGAAAGAGCACTGGGGTTTTGCATGAATTTGAATTCCGGCTTTACAAAGCAGCAATTATGGAGGTACGGGCTGAGTTCTGGGGATGACACAGTGAACCCCCCTCTTCCTTGGGGTACCCTACATCCTACTGGGCAAGCCAATGGCCTGTCTGGTTCTTTTTTTTTCTCGCCTATAAAATAAATGGAACTGAGCCAGGTACCATCCAATGTCACTAGCATCTCCCTCTGATCTAGAGCCTGGGGTTCCTCCTTATCTCATTTCTTTTTATTTTGGGACACTTTACCTATGATTTCATTGATACAAAGGAAGTCCCGCTACCCACAGAGGGAATGGCTATTCCTCTCTCCCCCGACCCTCCCCCCAGGCTGGCAGGAGCATC
Source organism: Sminthopsis crassicaudata (assembly GCF_048593235.1). Lineage (NCBI taxonomy): Eukaryota > Metazoa > Chordata > Mammalia > Dasyuromorphia > Dasyuridae > Sminthopsis > Sminthopsis crassicaudata. Next base: position 9,479,323 of record NC_133619.1, read on the forward strand.
CATGGATGTGCAGGATCGGTGGTTGGCAAGTTGGTTTTTTTAAGGGCAAGATTCAGAAATGCCCAGTGTGAGAGGGCTCACGTCTTAGGGCTCTTCCACCAGGCCCCCTTCGGAACGTGGCTCCCACATTTCTGCTAGTGATGAGCATTTATGGAGGGGCCGTTATGGACGCAGAGGATCCATGTGGTGAATGAGCTGTCTCTGGAAGCAGAAGGACAGTATTGGAGATCCCTACCTACAGCAGAGCAAAGGCTAAGGAAAAGCAGCAGGAAAGGCTGCTACATGTACAAAAGGAGCAAACCCAGGGCATAGCGCTGCTCAGTTCTCTGAGGGCCACAGAGAGTTAAACTCTATTTTATCCCATAGTGCCCTCTGGTCTTGAGCTCAGAGCAGAACTGCTGGGGTAAGTGGGTGGCTGACAAGGCTTTGTCTCTATTATTGAACAAAACCAAACACACCATCAATAGCACCCATTGGCAGTTAAAATAAAAACTTCCTAAAAAGTAGAATGAACCCAAAGTAAATTAAGCTGTGCCTTGAATCTAGCGGGCTGCTCTTCTTTGACCGTGTAGATGGTGGGCCGGATGACTTCTTGGTGAGGGGGTGGGGAGGGGAGACCTTGTCAAGGAGATTTCCATTCCGGTACAGACCAGAATAGATGGCCTCTGGGGACCTTCCCAGTGTTGTTGGCTTTGTATTCCCTGACTCTTGACACAGTACTTGGCACACGGTAATACATATTTCATCCATCCATCCATTCATAGCTTTTAGATTTCTCCTCCTTTTCATTTCTATTCCTTTCTTGTGGCTGGTCCATGTTGTTTTTCTTTTGCCCTGGGGGAGCCGTCTCTCCTTTCCATATCCCTACTCACTCCTCAGTACTTTCCAGTGAACTCTCTGGTCCTGGATTCATGTCCCTTAATGAATCCTCAGTCTTTTTTTCCAGGACTTGCCAATTGGCTTCATGGGGACCGGTTTCAATGATTGTTCAGACCTGGCCAGCGACCTTAGTGGTCACTTATCCAAATCACTTTTAAGAGTGGAAGAAACTTAGATCCAGAGAAACAAAGTAAATTACCCGGATCATATAGCTAATAAATGGTAGAGCCAGAATTCAAGAAAATGGGAACTAAAGTGAGTAAGATCATAAATCTAGGACTGGAGGGAATTCATGGTGATTTAATTCAACTTTGTGATTTTATACTGAGGAAGATGAGGTTCTCCACTTTGACCATTGTATGCAGCTTCATGGATTGACCCGGGAGAGCTGACTAGAGGGTTTTGGGAAACAAAATTAAGACAAGGGATTTTTATTATTTTCCTTTCTAGTAAAAACCAGTCTCTGCTTTGAGGGAAGCCCAGGCTTCCAGGGACTGGCCTGTTCTTTGTACATAAGCACCCCTGTGTGCTCTCTGTCCTCCCAACCTGTTCCTGTTGACGCCTCTTTTGGAGAGCTCTCTGGATAGCCTGCAGAGCTGCATCCTGGTGTAGCGGGGAGTAGGGCCGGGCCTCGGATGCCTGCTGTGGAGTAGGGGAGCCGGAGCTCAGAAGGGCTGGCTGTCTTCCAGGGTCTTCTTGCCCTCCGCCCCTTCTGTTCTCTGCTGAGGGAAGATCTACAAACTCAGCGTCAGCAAGAACTAACTGCGGGAGGAAATGAAGAATGGAGAAAGCAAATGAATGACCATTATCTTCCTCATTCCAGACTCATCAAACACATTACCCTTTACAAATCCTCTCAGGTTTATTATAGCTTGAAGCTTCACAAAGGTTTTGCAAGGTCAGCCCTCTTTTTTTTTTTTTGCAGATGGGTAAACTGAGGACAATGAAGTAAGGCAATTTTGTCCCTCACTATCTGTGTGATCTTGAGCCCAAGTATCCTAAAATCTCTGGACTTCAGGTTTTTCTTTCTATAAAATGAGACAGTTAGACTTGAGCTAACATCCATAGCTGACTCTAAATACTCTGACTTGCTTGGGATCACAGACATGTGAAATAACAATGAAATAAGTAGAGTCTCCAGCGTACGATGGAGCTTATTCTCATGAATTACTTTATATTTTTGGCTAACTGTGTCATGTACCTCAATTTCATTTCACAGACTGAGCAGGAAGCCCCCTTCATAGAAATAATAATTCATATATCCTGTATGCATGATAGAGAATAGTAGGTCTACAGAAAAATTTTTTTAAATTGCCATTGGTTGAATGGTCTCCTTTTTTTTTTCTATTCTTTTTTTCTCCTTCACAAACTCTATATTCTGGTCAAACTCCCTGCTATTTAAATCATACATCAGGCATTTACTAATTATGTGATCTTTGAGGAAGACCCTTTGCCTTTCACTGCCTCAGTTTCCTTATTTTTAAAATGAGGACTTTGGATTTAACAGTCTCTAAGCTTCTAAATCTATGCTCCCATGATTCCCAAGAGTAAAACAGCACCTTTGTGATGTGGTTTAAAACCCTCTGTAAAGATTCCACTTCCTCCTTCCAGTTTTCCACCTCCAGAAGATCTCCAGTTTGAGTGGATTCCTGGATGCAGAAAAGCAAGTGTATTAAGGATCCAAACAAACCCTGGGAACATGAGTAAAAACAAACATCCTAGAGAAAAGTACCCATAAGTCCACTCACCAGCTTCTGAATGTCCAGTTTTAGAGAAGAGATGGTCTTCTCTTTCTTAACATTTTGTTCTTGGAGCCTTTCTCTTAGCAGAGTCAACTCTGCGAGCCTAGAGCAGAAAGCCAGAGACAGAGTGGGACAAAATTATCCAAAGAGGGATGGGGGCCAGACTCACGGCTGTCTCAAATCCAAATGAGAGAAACCTGAAGTTCATTTAAATTCATTGTCCCTGATCTCAAGGAGCTTACATTTTACTGAGAGAAGAGATACATGAAGTTCAGAAACGAGGACAGAGGATCAAGGGGGGCTACATGGTGGAGGTGAGCTGAGCCTTCAAGTACTAGAAGACACATATCATGTCCTTTCTGGATCTTTTTTCCTAGCCTTTCTTGTCAATAGAAGCAAAAAGAAGATGGCGCCCACCCTCGAGGAGTTTACATTCCAATGAGAGAAACCAACTATGAAAAGGAATCCAAAAGTCAGGGAAACATCCCCTTGAGGACAAGGGAGAAACATCTGGAGAGTCAGGACTGGAAGTCGGTGTGGCTGGCCTGGACCCTTCCTCAGTGGATACTCGAGTATCTGTGCCGAGAAAACCCCACATGGGGTCACAAAGAGTCGGACAGGACTGAAATGACTGAGCAACAATAGTTAGTCCCTGATCAAAGGTGAATTCCTTAACGTGAAGAACTGTTTCATTTGGGTCGTTATATTTACAGCGTCTGGCCCAGAGTAAACCCTTATGCTGGTCTACTCAAGGAAGGATCAAAACAATGTGATTGACAGCTTTAGGGCTTTTAGAAGAGAAGCTTCTGGAGGGAGCACCTGCTCCCTTTCTCTGTCCATTCAGTACCTCATAAAAGCTTGTTGAGTGACTTACTGATCCAATGCCTCCTGGGTTTAAGCCATGTTTTTCTCACTCTGTGTTTCTCTCAGTAGAAATGATCCTGATTCTATGGGCCCAGCCCCTGGGAGATTTCATTTCCCAGTCTTTCTTAGAAGTGGTTCTTTTAGGGACTGACTAGTACAGGGGATGCTCCAATCAATCAATAAGCAATGATTAGGCACCTACTATGTGCCACGTGGAGAGACTCATACTTTAATGGGGCCTCTCCCTGGAACAGGTAGGCCCTGTGGTCCCTGCCCCCATTTGTATTTATTCTCCTTATATTTATGTAGCCATGTATTTTTGGGGTCCCCGAGGTCCCTTAAAAGGGAAGCTCACTGAGAACCAGATTGCTTCTTCTTTGTACTTGTTTGCCCAGTAAAGCGCCTGGCACACGAGAGGTGCTTAAGGCATGCTTATTGACGGCTGACGGAAGGTCCAGGCCGGCCGCTCTCACCTGGAGTTGAGCTCTACTTTTTCTCCATCCCAGCGGCTCTGTAACTGGATCATCTCTCGCACCTTGTCCCGAAGCTGCTGCTCCAATCGGGCGCTGTAGCGGGCGTGTTTCTCCACAGAGGACAGCACATTGCTGTCAGACAGGCGCAGGTTGGAGTCGAGATTGAGACACGCCGTGTGCAGTCTGCGAGCGGTCCTGGCTAGGTCCGACTTCATATCCGTTAGACCTCTGTTGGGCGAAATAGATGGCACTCAAGAGTGGCTTTGTGTACAGCTCATCACTTCAGCCCCCAAGCTCAGGAAGAGAAAACAATATTTGAAATTTGTAAACAAATTTGAAAACTTTGTATTCTAAGTAATGGGGTCATTGGGTTAAAGATACAGGTAAATTTTGCAACTTTGTAACTTTTGCAATATATTGTCAGGCTGCTCTCCGCAAAGATTCCACTGATTTGCAATTCTACCAACAATGAATGTGTACGTCTCCAAAGCTCTGCCAACATTGTATTTTCTTTGGAGTGAAGGAGGGAACCTTTTTATGGGCTTGAAGTGATATTTAAAAATTATTTTAATTCGTATTTCTTCCACTTTAAGGGGGAATACTTCCAAAAATGATTATGAAAGCAGTCCAAATACACAGAGAGCTGTTATGGAAATTGGCAACATATGGAACAGAAGGTTTTGCAAGGTCATTGCTGAAAAATTACCCATGAATATATCTTGTAAATAAAAAGCTGTAATAAAAAAAGAAATTGGCAACATAATATAATAAATAGAGTTCTGTACTTGGAGTCAGGAGTATTTGAGGGTCAGTTCCCCCTTTTGACACTTAGTAGCTGTGTGACCATAGCAAAATAACTTAATTTTTTCTGAGAGAATTTGGAATAAATGGACTCCATGTTTGACCCTCCCCATGAGTCTGGCCTCTTCATTCCTCACCTGTGATCTAGGACTCTGGCTGGTACTGAGATCCTACAGAGAGCTAGGCTGGACATTACATGCATTTTTGTGTGATTTTTGATTTTTGAGAAGATGGGAAGATTGTGGGGAGAAATTTTGTATCATGTCTGTTTTAACTAGGGTGTGGTAAAGAGAATTCTCTGAAGAGCTTATGAAAAGCTAGCAAGTACAGCTAATTCTGGAAAGTCTGTTTCCTGAAATGATTTAAGAAAGGATATGAATTTGTTAAAAAGGACCAGTTTAATTCCTGAAAAACTGAATTTAATTGTTATCTTGAGAAGTTATGTGAAAAAGGTTCTCTAAGGACTTTAATCAAGATCTGGAAAGAGCTGAATGGTAAGATTGGTTTTCTGAATATGACGAGGAGTCATCTACTCTTATATCAAGGGTTTAAGACAAGTTTCTCGTGACAAGATATTGTGAATCCATGCCTTTGTTTCCTTATCAATTTCACTTGTCAGCAAATTGAGTAAGAATAACCACCGCTGGGAAAAGAGATTTCCATGGTTTGTTCAGTAAATAATATTTAAGGAACTGGGGTGAAGATTTCAGTCACTAGTTTTATTAGTTAATAAGAAACTATCCTGGCCTCGGATTTCCTTGGAGCTTGGGATGGCAAAAGTAAATCTAACAATGAGTCAAGGGGTCAGGTGAGTCTGGCCAAGGAATTTTTTTTTTCTTTTTTCTTTTTCTGAGGCTGGGGTTAAGTGACTTGCCCAGGGTCACACAGCTAAGAGGTGTTAAGTGTCTGAGACCAGATTTGAACTCAGGTCCTCCTGAATTCAGGGCTGGTGCTGTATCTACTGCGCCACCTAGCTGCCCCCTGGCCAAGGAATCTTTAGACTTTGAGAGTGGAATGGACCTTAGAAGCCATCTAATATAACCTATAATGGTGCTTTCTAGCCTGTGGATGTGGTTGACCCTCTCATCCCCAAACCTTAAACACTTGTTCATCTCCCCCTCTGTGGGTCTTGGAAATGCTCTGCCAGCTCACCTCTCAGTGGCTGCTTGGAGTTCTGCAAAGTTGCTCCGGAGGACCACAGCATGTCTCCAGAGAATCAGGATCCCTCTTGGTTCTTTCCACAAGAGTGCCTCAGAGCTCTAGGTTGGGAACAACTGTTTTTAACATTTTTGGTCAATGCAGGAGTGACTACATATCTGTTGGAGAAATCACAGCATCCCTGATCTAGAACCCAAAGAGACCTCAATGGCCATCTTGTGCAGATGTGCCAAACTCGGCGACTCCCAGTCCAGCCTGAACCAGATTAAAATGTAATTGGCAGACACCTCTCCACCCCACCCTGGGCACCATATGAGAAAGCAGGATTCACAAAGCAAGTAAGGAAAAAAAATCAGTGCTGCTCTCTCTTCCTAGGAGCCCACCATGTTTTTCCTCCCCTTGACTTGAGGGCTTGAGAAATTGGAGGTGTTTTTGTTGCTGGGAAGCTGGTGCCTGGAAACTCAATGGAGTTGCCCAGTGCTATTTTTGAAGTCCTCTTTCTTAGGGACCAATGTCTTGATCTCACAAATGACCCCAACCTGGCCTTGGACATAGAACCTTGCCAAGGTTCCAGTAGGAGTGTTTGGACTGGGAAGCCTATGGGTCTCAATCACTCTCTCTTCCTCCCTGACTCTTAAGATAAAGACCACCTCTTTCTCTTTCCACCAGCGGAGTTCTTTCTGTTCCAGCTCATCCCTCAGCCTGTTCATGCTGCTGTTCAACTTCTCCTGCTCCTCAGCCAGCCTCTGATTGGAGGTTTGCATGTGTTCCAGCTGTTCCCGGAGAAGAGCATTCACTTGGGAGAGGCTCGCACTCCTAGCGGGGTAGGTAATTTGGGGAGCAACATAAACAAAATCATTAGTGCATCAATTCTATGGGCACTGGGGATTGTGGGACCAGATTCCAAATAAAGAAACAAAGTGTGACCGATTGCCACAAAAATGATGCTTTTCCTTCACTACAGGGGCTCCTAATATGTCCTTTCACCAAAATGGGTCTCATTCTTCTCTAGAAGAACAAGTTGGACTAGATGAGATGTGTCAAACATGTGACCACTGAGGAGTTTTGCTCCAAGAAGGAACATGGTCAGGAAAGTGATTTGGGGAGTCATATGGAGGGGAGGACTTGACATGGGAGAGACCAGAGTCAGGGGCACTTCTTAGAAGTTGCTGCAATTTTTCAGGCAGGAGGAGGTAAGGTTTGGAGCCAGAGCAGAGGCCAAATGGAGAGAAGGAAGGATATGGCTGTGAACCACCTTCCAGGCAGGAAAGTGGACACTATTTGGTCTTGTTATCGTCCTTTTTGACTCTGGACAAGCTGCCTCCCCTCCTGGGCCTTGGAGGAATGGGACTCAGACAGAGGCCTCTGAGGGTCTTTCTGGACCTAAGCCTATGACTTCTGCAGGTCCTCCTCTAGTGATCAGAGGCTCACCTCTGTTCTTCTTCTTCCAGGCGTGTGAGGGCTTCATCCAAGTCTGAGCTGAACGTGTGTTCTGACTGGCGCAGTCGCCGCTCAGCAGACTGGAGCTTGGTCTGCATCTGGGATGGGTGGGTGGAAGGAAGGAGAAGGAGTATGATTATCAGCCATCTCAAAATCCTTGGTGAGAGTCTGAGCTCTGGGGCCTAGAGGGAGTGCTCCCGGGTCAAAGGGAAAGTTGGTACTAAGACATTTGGGGGACAGAACAATTGATATCAGTTTCCCAAAGAGGAAACAGAGGGCTATTTTCAGAGATGGCCAGATGGAATATTGACACTGTTCTGTTATGGATCCAAGAGGCCTTTTACTTAAGGGGCAGGTAAATAAATGACACTTAGAAAAGCTGGTCTCAGGCTATTTTATGCCCGTTTTAGAATAGGAAACCTGGGGACCAAAGCAGTGACATAACTTTTTAAGAGTGGAACGATCTCAGTCCCAATGTAGCCACTGGGGGCCCAGGGCTGGGTACTGCTGGCGGGGATAAGGGGGCTTTCCGGCCTCGATGATTCTCATTGATTGGCACAGAAGCTTTGGTGTTGGGGGAGCGCCTGGGTTTCTCCAAGGCACAGAGTGAATGATTTGGAGAGGGACAGATGCCTGCCCAGCCCTGGGAAACCCCCTCACTGGCAGCCATGGCACCTGGGAGTCACCGAGGGTCCCCACCACCCCGAGTTTACTTTGTTGGCTCTGTGAGAAACCAAAGGGAAAGTCCTGGGCAGAGGCGCTTCCAAGAGACATGTGTGGCTATGGGAGCTGGTGAAAAGAGGCGCACACTATGGGAATGCTCCCGGGGGTGTGATTTGTAACAGGTACTCCACTGCCAGGAGGAGCGATTGAACCCCAGACGCTGGCTGCGCCCTGGAGGAAGGGACACGCAACTGGCCCACTGCAGCATGCGCTCCGCATTTGCCCTGCACTCAGCACATCACTTTGGGGTGAGCCGGCTCTGGAGGGGCACAGAGGGAGCACCGACCCGCGCTCTAGACTTGGAGGGAGGAGGGGGGTTGGCCTCCGAGGGAGGCGGCCCTGAGTTCAAATCTCGCTCCACATATGCCCCATCCTCCTGACCATTCCCCCCACCCCCTCACTGCGACCCTGGGGGTGGCCCCGGGCAAACTGGAGCCTCAGTTTCCTCCTCTGTAGACTGCCCGCGGGCCCTACTCCTCTGTCCCAGGGGGAGACTTGTCTGGACTTAAAAGTCAGGGGCTGCTGCTTCTGTTGTTCCTATTAGTTATTAGGGTAAAGATGAGGGAGGGGCACGAGTTCTGGAGGGGGAATGGGCTGGGGAGAGGGAGCAAAAGCAGAAAGCGCAGCCCGGGGCCACTGAGGCTGGAGGACGCCCCACACTCACTGACCATCATCTTCTGGTGCTCCCACTCAGACGTCCTCTCCACCAGCCGCTGCTCCAGCTCCCCACATCTCTGTTTGTACTGCAGTACCTGAGGGGGGGCACAGGGGAAGGGGGCACAGGGGAGGGGGACACATGGGAGGGGGGCACAGGGGAGGGGGAACACAGGGGAGGGGGACACAGGAGAGGGTTATCTATGTCTGCCTTCTCTCCCTCTCCTCATCCTCCATCAGAAGGAATTCTGCTCCTGGGCGAGATGCTGTTGAGTTGGGAGTTGGAGGGGGGGAGCATGCAAAAGAGGCTTCTGGGGCGGCAAGGTGGAACTGGATGAAGGGATTACCTGGGCCCTTCAGGATGGTAACTCCGCTCCCCCAAATCCAGGAGGAGGGGGAAGGTGGAGCTCAATGGCCAGGAAAACTGGTCCATGGCTTGCCTGTTGGGAATCATGTCCTCCTCCTCCCTTTTCAGGGTGACGCCTCAGTTGTCTCACCCTAGTTTGGGCTTTGGATTTAGGATAACACACACACACACACAAACACACACACACACACACACACACAAGAAAGGGACCATCTGCTGAGGAGGGAGAGAAGGGCTTTAATCTCCTGTGAACTCCCCAGTCAGAAATTGTAACCCCTCCTCCCCAACCGCAGCTAAGTAAAATTCACCAGGAAGGCTGAAACCCTCTGGGGCAATTTCTGGCTGAAGAGTGAATTAAAGAGCATTTGTTCTTCTAATTTATTTACAATCTCATTCTTTATGCCTACATAATGAACTCATTTAGGTCTTATCTTGGTATTCCGTGTTAAGTGTGGGTCTATCCCTAGTTTCTGCCATACTAGTTTCCAGTTTTCCCAGCAGTTTTTGTCAAACAGTGACTTCTTATCCCAAAAGCTGGGGTCTTTGGGTTTGTCAAACACTAAATTGCCATAGTTATTGACTATTTTGCCCTGTGAACCTAACCTAGTCCACTGATCTACTGCTCTATTTCTTAGCCAACACCAAATGGTTTTGGTGACTGTTGCTTTATAATATAGTTTTACATCAGGTACAGCTGGGCCACCTTCATTTGATTTTTCTTTCATTAATTCCCTTGAAATTTTCCACCTTTTGTTCTTCCAGGTGAATTTTGTTGTTATTTTTTCTAGGTCATTAAAATAGTTTCTTGGGAGTGAGATTGGAATAGCACTAAATAAATAAATTAGTTTAGGGAGTATTGTCATTTTTGTTATGTTTGCTCGCCCTATCCAAGAGCACTTAATGTTTTTCCAATTGGTTAGATCTGACTTAATTTGTGTGGAAAGTGATTTGTAGTTTTGCTTATATAGTTTCTGACCTTCCCTTGGCAGATAGATTCCCAAATATTTTATACTATCGGCAGTTACTTTAAATGGAATTTCTCTTTGTATCTCTAACTGTTGGATTTTGTTAGTGATATATAAGAATGACGATGACTTATGTGGGTTTACTTTGTATCTGCAACTTTGCTCAAGGTATGGTAGTGGCTCAAGGTTTCTAGTAGAATCTCTGGGGTTCTCTATTATCTGGAAATAGTGATAATTTGCTTCCCTCATTACCTACTTTAATTCCTTTAATCTCTTTTTCATCTCATTGCCGAAGCTAGAATTTCTAATACAATATGGAATAGTAATGGTGAAAGTGGGCGATTAAAGAGCATTTGAAAGCCCTTCTGAGGTGCCAGAGATCTACCAAAATGGGGAGCTACAAAAAGAAAAAGTGAGCTGGTCCCTGCCCCCCAGGTGCTTCTATTCTGATGGGGACAATATGGAGACGCATGGAAAGGGACAGAGCCAGGGACAAATGGGAAGGGGCAGAAGGGGCCTGGATTCTGAAGGCCCCAGCAGCAGGAGTGCCGGCCCTGGGGCCTTCATCTGGAGACATCCTGGGAGGAGCTGCCATCTCAGCAGCTGGAGCAGAGGTCAGGTAGATCTGGGAAGAACCTTAAGGGTTGCCAAGCCCAGACTCCTCATCTTACAGGGAGGGAAACTGAGGCCCGGAGAGTTATTCTCAAGTGAGTAGTTGCAACAGGACTCAGGCCTCTGTCTTCCTGGATCCAAAGCCAGCATTCAAGGAATCAAGGGATTCTGCATGAGACCCCAGCGCTCCCTTCTCTAGAAAAAGAGACACGGTCCAAGATATCCTTTGTTCATTCACAAGTCCCAGGTCTGTGGTGGGCCCTCACATAAGTCATCTACCTGTGCCTTGGTTTCCCCATTTGGACAACAAGAGGTACTGGAGAGCCCCTGAGAAGCCCCTCTGATTCTGCACTAAGTGCAGTATTGGGCAAGGCCAGGAGAAGGTGGGCTTGTGCTTGTGCTACACTCCTACCTTGCTCTGCAGCCTCTGGACCAGCTGCGCCTGTTGCTGCTGCCCCTCCTGGTAGGCCTGGAGCCTCCTCTGGCTGGCCCTCTCGGCCCCCTCCAGTCTCCGCTTCATGTCCCAGATGGTGGGACTGCTCTCTCCTTCCCTCTGTCCAGCTTCCACACTTAGCGCCCGGTCCAGCTGAAAAAAGAGGGACCCCTGTGAGACCCGGACCCCTGTGAGACTTGGACCCCTGTTCTGCCAGGGCTGAGAAATCTGCCATCAACATGGGAGGCTGCAGAGGGGCTGGGTCAGAGAGAAGCCCCCACACATCCCCGGGGCACCAGGGGCCGGACCAGCCTGGGAGAGGGAGGGGGGCATCCTTGGCCATTTGGGAAGAGGGCAGCCTGCTCTCGCTCTGCGAAGTCCACATAGGAAAATGTGCCTCACGCTGTGGAAATGTGCGTGACCGATCGAATTAGCGGACAGGCATTTCCTGTGGGCCTGGCGGTCAGGGGAGATCTCCAAGGGCTGGCAGCAGCCGGAGCTGACGCCGATGTCCTTGCAACAGCGCACAGGGAGGTCACGGCTCTCGAGGCCCCGGAGTGGCTCTCAGACAGGGTGGCTTCTGGGAAATAGGGCACCCGCTGGATCCCGCTGGGCTCCACGGAGGAGGGCCAGGGAGAGGGATGGGAGCGAGATGTTGGACCAAGCTCAGGCTGGGCCGGGCCTTTGTAGCAGCCCTAGACCTGGGAGACTGTGCCTCTGGGAGATTTATGCCCTATGTCTCTGCCTATGTGGTGTATGACATGCATATATCATATGTACATTAATCCATGTAAATATACATCTATCACATGGAGATCAATGAATCTAAATCTATGTTTGTCTTTGTTAGTTCATTGTAGATTTTATTGTAACAGAGATATGTGGATACACATATATACAGATTATATATATGTGTATATATATACACATATATATATACAGATGTATAAAGATTTGATATATATACATATATATATATGTATACATATATGTGTGTGTGTATGTATGAGTGAGAGATATACCTGTAATTGTCGTATACATTTCTCTATATATCTATAACTCTGTATGTCTACATCTATCTATCACAATATAATCTACAGTAAACTGAGTAGCAGAGAGTTAAAGAAGTCACCTTCAAAAAGAATGAAGGCAAAAGCAGGAATGAGAACAGGATGTACAATAATTTTGGGGGATTCAAGGGAGGATCCATTGAGTGACTAAGACCTCTAATTCCTGGTAAATTGAATGAAGGTGGAAATTTTTAAAAATGACCAAGAAGAAAAGTGTGGATTTGGGGTCAGAAGATCCCTGAGTTCAAATCCTGCATAGGATCTGTTGGGTAAACCATTGAACTTCCTGGCCTCTGTTTCCTCATCTGTCTCATGCGAGGGCTGGACCAGACAGCCTCTGAGACTCTAGCAGCTATGATCCCATGATTACAATTTACCAAGTGCTTGATATGTTTTTTTTTTCAATTTTAATTACAAATACCCCCCCCCCCCCCAGCAAATGTGGACATTTTGTTATATGAAGAAAAGTAGATTTTATATGAAACTGGGTTTCTTTTATATGGTTTCTTCTACCCTGCCAAAGAGTCAATTAAAATTTCCATGATATTTTACTTCCATTCTCTCCTTTGATCCTTCCTTCCCTAGGCAGTGGTCAGAGAGAGAGTGGGATGTGGGCACAGCTGTCAGAACCCCTGAGGTCACCTCTCAGTCCAATTTGAGACATCACCCATAGGATCTTCAGTACAGAGTTTCACCTCTGTGGCCACTGGTTCCTAGGACATCTTCAAAATGAGAACTTGGGGCTACATGATCTATCTTAGGGTGACTTCTTCTAAGTCTACAATCTTCCTACAGTTATTATTCCCATCCTATAGATGAGGGAACAGTTACAGAAGATTGAAGAGATTTGCCCATATAGTAAGGGACACCTGAGGCAAGATTTGAACCCAGGATTTCGCCCTCACCATGACCAGCTGCTTAGAGATCATGCCCTGGTGCCTGTGGAAGGGGGAAGAGCACAATTTCCCTTCCCTCCACTCCCGGGTTCAGAATGTTCGCTGGGACGTTGCCCTTGGCAGCAGCCCTTTCTCTACTGAGCCTGAACACGTTCTCCACACTTCCTTGTGCCCTTCTCTGGTTTTCACCCTCATGAGAACTTGCTGCCAGAGCCCAGACACAGCCCGGTGGCCAAGCGATGGCCAAAGGCATTTTCCGGCCGCTCATATGCCAACCGTGGCATATGAAACACCAGCAACTGGAAGGGGAATGGAAAGGATGTGAGTGAATTAATCGGAAGGATTACTGAATTATGAATTAATCGGTGTGGCAGTGAGCTCAAAACCCAAAGATCTTTTGTTTAGTAGCTCAATCGCTCCTTGTGGAGCACGCAGAGATAAACAGGAAAGAGGCAATAGCCATGAAGGCCGGACTGGCTGGACAATGGCAAGAATGGATGGTTGGCTCTGAGGGGAAGAGAAGGAAGGAATGGCTGGATTAGGAAGCAGTGGGGAGCATGGGGGAGATTTTCTCAGCATGCTGAGTGTGCCATGCTGAAGGGCATCCTGGATACTTATTCTGTCAGTCTTTTCTTTTTTTTTTTTTTTTAGGCTGGAGTTAAATGACTTGCCCAGGGTCACACAGCTAGGAAGTGTTAAGTGTCTGAGACCAGAACTCGGGTCCTCCTGAATTCAAGACTAGTGCTCTATCCACTGCGCCACCTAGCTGCCCCCTGGATCCTTATTCTGTAGCAAGCCCTGTTCTCTTGATCTAGAACGAGAGGCCATCTAGAGTCTATCCTGACCAAGATTGCTCTTGGTCAAGGGTCATCCAAGCCGATTAAGGAGAGAGCCCACTCCATCCCAGGGAACTCCTGACATTTGTGGGTGACTCTCATTGGTAGGAAGGATAATCTTATATGAAACACCCATCTGGCTCCTTTGAGACTGGACTCCTTCGAGGAACAGCTGAAATCCCAGTCCTTTCCCAGTCTCCTTCCATTCATCCTGTGTTCGTGTAGTTAGCACATAGTTTGCTGTTTTCCCATTGAGGGTAGGAAGCTCTTTTTTACCTTTCTGCATATCCCCAGCACTTAGCTAATTGTGATTTGTTTGTTTTGTGTGGGACAGCTAAGGCAAAAGCACAGAGAAGGGAGATGAACCCTATTTGTGAAGAGTGATATTTGAATTGGACAGTCGAGTGGAGGAAAGAGGCTAATGTTTACAGAGGCTGGAAAGTAGTGGTGCTACTAGAGTGTGATAGGACAATGGCAAGTCCAAGATGCTCTGACCCAGTTGAGGTTCACAAAGTCTTTTTCTAGTCAAAGTGAGGGAGGGGGCCTGGGGCTCCACACCTCCCAAAGAGTATTAAATTTCCATGGTATTTTATTTCCATTCTCTCCTTTGATCCCTCCTCCCCCAGGCAGTGGTCAGAGGAAGAGTGACTCTGACTCTTCTTCAAAAGGATTGGCTGGAATTCCAAGCTTGCCTCAACTTCCTAAATGGCCCAGTTCTAATGAGTTTGGACACTTAGGGACCTCAAGTTTCCTGAGTAGAGCAGAGCAGATTCCCAGGCAATATCACTTCAGCCCCAAGGACCCTTCAGACTTAGTCTATAGTCTATGACTGATCAAAACCAAAATCTGTGATTTAGTCTACAATCTATGACTGAAATCAAAATCTATGACTTAGTCCATAGTCTATGACTGACTGAAATCAAAATTTATGACATAGTTTACAATCCATAACTAAAATAAAAATCTATGACTTAGTCTACAGGCTATGACTGATCAAAATCAAAGTCTATGACTTAGTCTACAATCTACCACTGATTGAAACCAAAATCTAGGATTGAGATGAATTGTTTTTACTGGAGAAGGTGGTGGTGTTTAGTAATTTTCGATTATGTCCAACTCTCCATGACCACACTTGTGGTTTTCATGGCAAAGCTAGATGGTGTAGTGGGAATAAGGAAAACTCATCTTTCTGAGTTTAAATCTGGCCTCAGACATGTCTTAGATATGTGACCTTGAGCAGGTCCCTTAAGCCTGATTGCCTCAGTTTCCTTATCTGGAAAATGAGCTGGAGATGGAAATGATAAACCACTCAAGTATCTTTGCCAAGAAAACCCCAATAGGTTCACAAAGAATCAGACAGAACTGAATAATAAGAGTGGGGGAGGACATGATATTGTTAGGAATTTTCCTGTAGAAAATTGTGATTTGTTTGTTTTGTGTGGGACAGCTAAGGCAAAAGCACAGAGAAGGGAGATGAACCCTATTTGTGAAGAGTGATATTTGAATTGGACAGTCGAGTGGAGGAAAGAGGCTAATGTTTACAGAGGCTGGAAAGTTGGAAGGATACTGTCTACATTGCTCCACCGCTTACAGAGCTTCAGTGGGTCCTTTTGGACCCTCTAGGGTTAAATACAAAATATTCAACTCTCCTCTACTTCACTCAATTTGGAGGCATCTTCCTTTTCCTGCTCTTTGGATCTCTGGAAGATCTCCAGTTGCTGCTGAGGTGTCCTAGCATACAGAGTTAATAAGTAGCAGAATGTGAACTCCTTGAGACTGGAACTGTCTTTTACCTCATTTTGTATCCCCATTGTTTAGTGTTGTCACTGCACATGATAGGTGCTTAACAAATGTTTATGGTATCAGGTTCCTTTTGGATCTAGGTCCCCTGGCTCTAGAGGCAATGTTCTCCCTATTCCAGCAAAGCTTCTTTCCATGCTGTATCCACTCTTCCACCAAGGAAAGTGAAAGTTCCTTGAGTTTCAAGGCTTGTAGCATTTCATCTTTGCATCCTCAGGGCTAGGGCCGTCCCTTGCACACAGTAGGGGTTTATTAAATGAATGTTGAATTTCACTCATCATTGTTATCTTAGCTCTTTGACCCATTCAATTTCAATTGGTGCACAATAATGGCCACATCTCCAGCAGAAAATTCTCTTCCTCCTTGGGATCCTTTCCCTTCCAGTTCTGGAGTTGCTTGAGTAATATTTGTTTCTATCTGCCTAATTATTCCCAAGCACAAAAAGAAATTGTCTTGCATGCAGAAACTCTGGGCGCAGCAATGACCACTTAACGATTATATAGAGGGATTTGAGATTGACAAAGCATTTTCCTTGAAACCACCCTTGGAGGCAGAGAGTGAAAATATCATTTATGGAGAAGGTCCCTGGAGTCCACAGAGGTTGGGAAGTGATTTGTCTGTGGTCACACAGCTGGTAAATGAAAGGGTCTGAATGTGAGGCTAGCCAAGTCCAGTCTTTGGTTCACTCTGCTGTGTTACATCAGAGATTTGAGATGCATTTCCAGTGGTCCGTTCTCCCTAGACAACAGCTGACCTCCTCCAAACCTATGCACTCCAAACCTATTGGATCCTAGCATTCTTACTGATTTCCCGATTCAATTCCCACCCATCTATGTGGCTCCTCTGTTGCCAGGTCTAGTCTTATTTCCATAGTCCATGCATCTCTTCTTGAGTCCAGATCTCTGACTCATGAAGCTTAGTAATCTGTTTGTGAGATTTTTGTGGCTTTTTATTCTTATGGGACCCTGTTCCCAAAATCCTCCCACTCTGGGTGATATTTTACTCCAGGACCAGGAAGATATCCTCGGTATCAGGAACTGAGATTGGGATTCTTTCAGAGACAATTTAAAAACCAAGGACATTATGGAGTAAAGGAGGAGGAGATGCAGGGAGGCTGGAGAGGATAAATGGTAACTCAGTTTCCTAAACCAGAGATTTCCTCAAAGGATGCTTGAGAGACTTCTGAGAATAAGAGAAGCTCATGGCTCCCGATAGCTGGGTTGAGGAGAGGGCCTAGTAGGTCACATCCATATTCACTTCTTCCCTGGATGAGAGTCTTTATCCCAGTCATGACCTTCCAAGTACCTTCCCCACTGTACCAGCAAGTTTCAGAAAATGGCAAGCAGCCATGAAAATCAGCTTGTTGGTTCAATTTGTTTTGCATTCTCAAGTTATCAAAGATCAAGCTGGAAAGCAGTTTTTCCTGGTGGTAATTCCCTTAAGCTTTCCATTTCCAGCAACTGAGAGAAGAGATGACCAGCCAGGACAGAATGTGATATGAATGGCCTTCATCTCCTGCCTTCACAACTTTGCAAGCAAGGGTTGATCTTTGTTTTCTACAATCTCTGCTCAAAGTTTTGTTTTTATGATAGCTCCTTGTCATGATCCTCTTAGACTAGTTCTAAGTCTCCTTTGAAATTTCATCATCATGTCCCACTCCCCAATGTCCATAGGAGATAGATGATAATCCGAAAGGGGAAGGGTTCCAGGAAATGCCTCCTGCTGAAGGTGGCATTTGAAAAGTCTTGAAGAAATGCAGGGATACTAAGAGGAGGCAGAGAAGACAGCGTTTCAGGAGTGGAGGACAACTAGTGCAGAGGTAGAAGTAGAGGATTACACTAGACCAGCTAAAAACTCAGTGTAGCTGGATCAGAGAGTGTGGAGGGCAGTAAAATGTGTTATTGTTGAGCTGTTTCAGTCATGTCCAACTCTTCATGACCTCGTCTGGGGTTTTCTTGGCAAAGATGCAGTGGTTTGCCATTTTTCCAGCTCATTTTACAAATGAAGAAACTGAGGCACAGGGTTAAGTGACTTGCCAAAGTCATATAACTAGGAAGTGTCTGAATCCTGATTTAAACTCAGGAAGCAGAATCTTTCTGATTACCATCCAAGGCCTCTATGTCCTAGGACACCACCTAGGTCTGCAGTGAAATGTAATGTAATGTAAAGTGTAATAAGATATAAAAGTTCAAAGGGATCAGGTTATGAACAATTTTAAGTGCCAAGTGGAGGATTTATATTTGATCATGGAAGCAATAGTGAATTACTGGAACTTATTGAGCAGGGAGTTGACATGGCTATGTTTTAGAAAAATGACCTTGGTGGAGAGTGGAGGATGGATTGGAATAGAGAGAGACTTGGATCAGGGAGACAATAGTTCAGACAAAGGGTGATGAAAACCTCTTTCAAGTTGAGTGAATGGAGAGATGAGGTATGTTATTTTTTATGGGGCTCAACAAGTAAATGGATAACAGTGACAGAAAACTTCTTTTATCAATTTTGGACAAATATAACAGAAAGATAAAAGGAAAAAATATGGAAAATAAGAAATTTCTGGAGAAACTAGATTTAAAAGTCTTAGGACAGCAAAAGAATATACAATTTTCTATACCACATATAACTTTCACAAAAATTGACTATTTACTGGGATACAGAGATTTTGCAAACAAATGCAAAGAGACAGAAATAGTAAATACATCTTTTACAGATCATAATGCAATAAGAATAGAAACTGGTTCAGGAACCACAAACAAAAAATACAAATCCAAGTATTGTTAAGAGACTTAATGATATGTTAAACAATGAGCAAGTCAAAGAACAAATCATAGACATAATAACTATGTTAAGAAAATAATAATGATGTAGTTATATATCTAAGTTTCTGAGATGCAGTTATAACAGTCATCAAGTTGAAAATAATATTTTTGTAATCATATATTATTAAAGTAGAAAAAGAGAAAATTAACTAAATGTGCTTTTAAAAAATAACTAAATAAACAAAATAAGCATAAAAGAAGAGCTATTACATTAGAGGAAGAAATAGATAAATTTGCAATAAAAACATTAAAAGATAAAATATGATAAAAAAGCTATGTTTGAAAAAGACTAATACAATTGATAAACCCTTATTAGCTAATCTGATTAAAAAGAAGAAAGCAAAACCTCAAATCAATAAAAGAGAAAATGATTAAAGTAAAAATGGCAGTACAAGTAAAAAAAAAAGAATAATCAGAATGTATCACCAGAATAAAAATGGAAAATACAAAAGAAATAGAGGAATACCTTCAAAAATATAAAATTCAAGCTACCAGATCAGATATACTTCTTAAATAACCTGATTTCAGAAAAAGAAATAGATCAATCTTTAAAGAAACTACTCAAGTGAGGAAAAACCCTTGTTATTTTCAAATTATTCTTAAAAATTGATAAAGTACCTAACGGGATCCTTTTTTGAGAATCCTAACATGTAAATCAGGGAAAGATAAAATGCAGGAAGAAAACCATAGGCCACTTTTATCAATGAACATTGAGTCAAAAATTTTAAGCAATATCTCATCAGACTACAGCAATTTTTCCAAGAATTTATTCATTATGATCAAGTGAGGTTTATGATAAAGATGGAAGGATAGTTCAACATTAGGAAAACAATTAACATAATTATTCATATGAAAAACCCAAACATCTGAAACCACACGATCCATACATGCGGAAAAAGCCTTTGACAAAGTACAATACTTTTATGCTAAAAACCTTACAAAGTATAGGCATAGAGAGAGACTTTAAAAATATCTCAAATAATATTTATTTAAAGTCCCAAACAAACATCATACACAATGGGAATATATTAAAACCTTGTCCAATAAATACTGGAGTGAAACAAGGATGTTTCCTCTCCCCACTATCATTTGACATAGTTCTTGTAATGCTAGCAAAAGCAATATGACAAGAGAAAGAAATTAAAGATACTAAAGGGTAAAGATAGATAAAGAGGAGACAAAACTATCCATGTTTGTTGATGATTTGAAAGTTTACTTGGAAAACCCAGGAAATCAGCAAAGATGAGATAATAGCTTCAGCAAAATCTTTTGGAGATCAATCTCCCAAAACACACAAAAGACCTTTATAAACTCAATTAGAAAGCATTCCTTAAATAAGGGACCTAAATAGGAGATATATTCAGTGCTCATGGCTGTGTTGTGCCAATGTAATAAAAATGATGATATTAAATTTATAGTCAGTGCTATACCAATCAAATTACCAAGGGAATACTTTCCAGAATTTGATAAAATAATAACAAAATTCATTTAGAAAAACAAAAGATCTAGAATGTCAAGGGAAGTGATGAAAAGAAATAAGGATGAAGAAGGGGAATAGCACTTCCATTCTTGAAACTAGATTATAAAATAGAAGTCATCAAAACCATATGGTATTAGTCAAAGAATAGAGAGATAGATCAATGGAATAGATTAGACAAGGGAGATTAAAAACAATAGAATTCAATAATTCAGTGTTTGATAAAGTTGAAAACATAAATTAACTGGGGGGGAAAACTTCCTCTCTGATAAAAAAAAAAATCTCCTGGGAAAACTAGAAAGTAGTCTATCAGAAATTAAGCTTATATCAACATCTTACACCACATTACAGAATATATCCAAAATGGGATATAATATTAAAGATTAGACTGTAAAACAGATTAGGAGTAAACAGATTATATAATTTCATAGCAATACTTTAGAGATGTGTGCTTAACTAAATAGGAGATAAAGGAAATTACATAAGATAAAATA
Organism: Sminthopsis crassicaudata; assembly: GCF_048593235.1. NCBI lineage: Eukaryota > Metazoa > Chordata > Mammalia > Dasyuromorphia > Dasyuridae > Sminthopsis > Sminthopsis crassicaudata. The sequence continues at coordinate 9,499,823 of NC_133619.1, forward strand.
GATAACTTTGAAGTTAAAACCAAACATTGCATAGATAACATTAATGTGAAGGGAGAAAGTTGAATGGGAAAATTTTTTTTATCAAATTTCTTTAACAAATATATACGCATATGTGTATGTATACATATGTTTATGTATGTGTGTATGACTAATAGCTATTTCTCCAATAAATAAAGGTTCAAAGGATATGAATAGGTCATAGGATTTGAATAAACAGTTCTCAAAAGAACAGAAAGATATTCAAAGCCACGTGAAAAAAAATACCAAATCTCTAAAAAGAGACACATAAATCAGAACAACTCTGAGATTTCACCTCACACTTTGCCAACAGGAAAAAATGATCCCTCCAAATCATGAAGGGGTTGTGGAAAGATAGGTACATTAATACATTGTTAATGAAGTTGTGAAATGTGCAACTCTTTTGGATAGCAATTTATAATTATGAAAACAAAGTGACTAAAATGTTCCATATTCTTTGAATCAAAAATTCCATTACTGGACTTATATCCCAAAAAAGACATTGGAAAAAAGTCTCCACATGCTCCAAACTGTTGTGTGTATGTGTGTGTGTGTGTGTGTGTGTGTGTGTGTGTGTGTGTGTGTGAGAGAGAGAGAGAGAGAGAGAGAGAGAGAGAGAGAGAGAGACAGAGAGAGAGAGACAGAGAGAGAGAGACAGAGAGAGAGACAGAGAGAGAGAGACAGAGAGACAGAAACAGAGAGAGAGAGAGAGAGAGAGAGAGAGAGAGAGAGAGAGAGAGAGAGAGACAGAGACAGAGAGAGAGAGAGAGAGAGAGAGAGAGAGAGAGAGAGAGAGAGAGAGAGAGAGAGAGAGAAGAATTGGAATCAAAGTTGATGTCCATAATGGTTAAACAAATTGTGGTACATGAGTGTAATGGAATATAGCTGTAATGTAAAAAGTGGTGCATAGAGTGAACACAGAGAAGTCAGTAGATATAAAGTCAGCAGAGTCAGGAAAACAATACACACAGTGATTAAAACGTTACTGTTGTAATTGGTTTTTGTTCTGGAAGAGTACCCTGACACTGGGGAGGTAATGCTATGAAATGCTAATGAACTTGGATTTAAGGGAGTGAAAGTTATACAAAGTCTCTAGCTTCACTTTCCCCTCCAAAGCCATCTGAGTCCAGTGACCAGACATAGATCAGGATGACTGGTGATGGCCTTGGACTCAATGGGAGACCTTGACTTTTTCAAGCTAACGTCTTTTAACAGGTCTCAGTTTGACTGAAACTGACCCAATCAGTGATTAAGATTAAAAAAACCAATGGAAGGAATGACACATACCAAAAAATCAAGAGTGAATGTAACAAAATTATAAAAATCACTGGATTAGAAAGGAAAAATATGAGAGGACAACCCCCCAATCCATCTCTTGGTGGAAGTGGGGGATCTTCAGGGATTATACATTGTCCAGGGTTTTCCAATGTATTGAGAAATTATCTTGTTTTTCCCTCTCCAAAAAATACCATTTATCATATGGTACAGTTCTTGAGAGGGAATGGAAGGATACATAGATATTATGGTAATGAAATATGTCAACAAAAGTCTGTTTTTTTTTTTTTTTTTAGATGAACTGAAAACTCAATTCTGAAATGACTGAAAACTCATTCTGAGTCCCAGAGAAATAACAATGAAGTGTCTCTCCATACTTATGCCAGAGATGGCTATGACAAGTTTTATCAACATTGAGATTCTATCTCTGGCTGGCATATTTTGCTTAAGGAAGGGCAGGCTCAAGCCAGAGAGGGGAGAGGTAGCTTTTTCCCACTCCCACAATACTCAATTATTGTGACATAAAGAAAGACCAAATAAATGTATTTCAAAAACAACATGTATTCCCAAAAGATACGAGGACATAGAGGGTGATTTAGAGAAGTAAGTTGAGATCTGATGTTGATTAGCCCAAGTCCCCTTTTTGTGCCTCAGTTTCCTCATCAATAATAACGATGAGGATGTTGGGCTAAATGATCTCTGAGTCTCTTTCCGACCGAAGTTATGTATGTCTGGGAATCCAAAGAAACCATGTGCTTAGACGGAGGGTTGACCTTCCCCAACTTCTTTTCCTGTGAATGACAATGGATTTCAGTTGGAGTGCTCTCTTACCCTCTCACTGACTGCATGGTGTTTGCTGGCAAACTCATCCCTTTCAGCCCGGGTCTGGGCCAAGAGGTCCTCGAGCCTTGAGAGTTCATCCTGCAAGAGCTGATTTTCCTCCTGCACGCTGACTCTAGAAGGCGCTTCCCAGAGACCTAATGGCAGAGAAAAGATGGATGTATTATTGGACAAAGGCAGAAGAGGATGGTGGGCCTTTCCTGCAGTGGTCTATGGCAGGCAGAGGTTCTACCTTTGAATTCAGATTCCTGGATTGGATTATAAGCAAACTTCTAAAGACCCTGAGCTTCCCAGACAGTAAAGATCCTAGTCAAGAGACCTTTATCTTTTGTTTTCCTCAGGGTCAGGGTGGGGAGGTGAAATGGTGAAAACTGTCTGGAGACCCTGGAGAAGGATGAGTCAAACATAAGTGACTAATGGGGTGGGGGAAGCTCCACCATGGCCCAGCCTGGGATTAAGGATTCCCCAGGAGCCTCTCCAAAGACTGCAGAGACATGAAAATAAAGGGATTGATGCCAAATTGGCCACTGACACGAGATTTGACTTCTCTTCCTTCCTTATATCTCCTTCCTTCCTTCCTTCCTTCCTTCCTTCCTTCCTTCCTTCCTTCCTTCCTTCCTTCCTTCCTTCCTTCCTTCCTTCCTTCCTTCCTTCCTTCCTTCCTTCCTTCCTTCCTTCCTTCCTTCCTTCCTTCCTTCCTTCGTAAAAAAAGTTAGCAAGTTTTAGTGGCAAGACAGTGCACGAGAGAGATGTGGTGCAACCATAATAAACGAGACTCCCATGAAGATTGGCAGTGCCATGGCTATCCCAGGAGAAGCTGTCACTCTGTAGAGCAGAATCTGTTTTTCCTGTTTGCTTTTTAAAAAATCTGGTTGGCTACTTCAGTGGCTTCATGGGAACTTTTCTGTGATCATTGAAATTCTATCTATCCATTTATGTGGCACATAGTAGGTGCTTAATAAATCCTTTTTTGACTCTCCATCTATCCCACAAGCATTTCTTAGGCACCCACATGTAACAGGCTGTGCTAGAGAAAGGGGCCCTGTCCTCAAGGTGCTTACATTTTGCCATGGGAGACGGTTCAAAGTCAATACAAAAGTAGGCAAAGTGCAAATGGTTTTCAGGGGAGTGATACACCCTTTAGGGGGATGTGGAGAGGCCATCAATAGGTAGCAGCACTGGGGTCAGTGAAACACCAGCTTGGAGGGAGGAAAGCATTCTGGGAATGGGGGGCTGCCCAAGCAGGGGCCTTGATGGGAGATAAATGGCCAGGGTAGGGATCAGCGTGGAGTGGTGGAGTTGATGTGTCTAGGTCCAGGAGATCTCAGACTTTTTACCTTGGAGGGGGTCCTCCACCAGGCTGCCAGCCACAATCTGCCGAATCCGGGCAGGGACTGGGGTGGGCGGGGGCCGGCCACCCTCACCCTGGATTGTCAGGGTTCTGTCTTCGCTCTTGGCCTCTGGGCTCAGGACCGTGTCTTCTAATTTCTGGAAAGTACGCAACCAAAGAGCATCACAAAACCTCCCATCCAGCACCAGGACCAGCGAAGGCCGCAGGGTGACTGTAATTCATGGCCACAAAGAGACCCCCATATTCTGTGTGAGCCAAGTGACCCCCCTCCAAAGATTCACCTTTCACCTCTGCCTCAAGCATGAATGGGGATGGGAAGGGGGCCAGGACATAGCAGCATCTTTTTAGGGATGGGAGTCCCTTAGAGGTCACCTGTCCCACTCTTGATTCTACAGCTGAGGACAAACATGTCCAGAGGCCTGGAATGGGCACCGGAGACGATTGAATCTCATTCTACAGATGAGGAAACTGAGGCACAAAGAGGTAAATGGCTGGCCCAGAAGTCACACAAGCAGGAAGTGATAGAGGCAGGATGGGAGCAGAGAACTCTCTGCTGAAGTAGAGAAAAAGGCTCCAGGGAAGGAGGGGAGGCGCTGCATGTCCCCAGGGGCTCATCCGAAATGAAGCCTGCTTTTCCTAACCCTCTGGTTAGAGTCCTGGGTCCTGGGGGGAGGGCAGGGCCCGCAGGTCTTTTAGACATTCACCAGGCCTGGGGAAAGTGTGGGAGGAGCGAGCTGACAGGTGGGAGGAGGGAGAAACGCACGATCACTTTGGGTTTTCTGCACAACAGCTACGAAAAGCACCTCATTTGTTCTCATATGGACTCAAAGGCTGCAAAGAAGGCGTCTTCCCAAAGATCAAAGTAGATAATTTTATGAATTGTTAAATGGGATATTGGTTAAGCACTTACCAGTATATGGCACTATGTATGTAGATGCTTAAGAAGTGATTGTTTCCTCCCTTTCTCCCTCTTTTTTCTTCTTCCTTTCTTTCCTCCTCCTTTCCTTCTCTCCTTCCCTTCTTCTTTCCCTCTTCCTCCTCCTCTCCCTCCTTCCCTCCCTCCCTCACTTCCTTCCTTCTTTCCCTTCTTCCTTCCTTCTAATTTCCTCCCCTCTTCTTCCTTTATCTTCCTTTTTCCTCCCTCTCTTCCTTGTCTCTCCCTTTTCTCATTCTTCCCCTTCCTTTCTCCCTTCTTTCTTTTCTTCCTTCCCTCCCTCTTTTTTCTCTCTTTCATTCTTCCATATGATCCTTATCCCCCATCCTCAAGAATGTTGCAGCCTGAATGAGAACCGGAAATCAGGATCCCTGGGTTCCAGAACCAGTTCTGTCTGCTCCTGATAGTACACCCATGTGGATGCAGTGAGAAGAATGTTGAACATAACACCACAAGCCCCAAGTTCAGATTTTAGGCTCTGCCCAATATTACCTTGTGTAAACCACTTAATGTCTCTGAGCCTCAGTTTCCCCATTTGAAAAATGTGAAGGCTATATTAGATGACCTTTAGGTCTATTCCAGCTCTGGGCTGATGATCCTGGGGTCCATTTCAGTGAATTGACTCCTTTTTCCCTTTCTGTCAACTCAGTTCCCTGGATTTTTTTTTTTTTGAGAACTCAAACTCCATGATCCTCAAGTCATTCTTCCTAGCCCAAGCATTGGATTCAAGAGAGAACAGGGGTTTAGTGCAGATGACTTCCTCGTGGATGGACTGGAGGGACCCCCCCCCCCCAAAGCATGTGGTGAGTCCCATGTAGGGCAAGGTGCAACGTGAGGGTTGGGCACTGAGGCAGTTGGCATGTGGGTGACAGAGAACTCCTCCATAAGGACGTGGCTTCCAATGCCAGCTGTAGGACCGAGGTGTCAACGTCCCTCCCCTAGCCTCTGTTTCCTCATTTGTTTAATGAGGTACACAAGGGCGGTAGTGTCTTCCTCAAAGGGATGAAGGAAAAAAACCCATGGGAAAATGGGTATAAATCCACCAAAGCTGATTGATTGACTGGTGGCCATTTTTTGTGATTTGTTTCTAAAAAGCTGGAGGGCTTTGGGCACTATTTCCCTATTTTATGGAGGAGGGAATAGGCTTAGTGAACTAGTGACACATGGCAATCGAGGTAAGAATTATCCCCGAATCCCCATTTTCTGCCTTATTCCTACTATTATTTCATCACAGAGGCTTCCTGATACATTTGGGGGGTGAGGCAGGTATCAGAAGCACCCAGACCTTGGAAGATCCTAGAGAAGATTGGGCAAAGTTCATCCAAGATTGTGAGTGCGTGTGTGAGTGCGCACGTGTGAGTGCGTGTGTGAGTGCGCACGTGTGAGTGCGTGTGTGTGTGAGTGCGCACTTGTGAGTGCGTGTGTGTGTGTGTGCGTGTGTGTGTGTGGGTGCATGCATGTAAATTTGTAACATGTTGGGGCAGAGACTCTGGGGGAGGACAGCTTACCTCAATACCACTCCAGCCTATGGGTGCTTCTGTGTTTGGTCACCCTTGTCTCAGTCAGTAGGTGACAGTTATATTTGTGTCCCAGCCCTCGGCCCCAGCTCTTAAGCCAGCCTTGTTCATAAATGATGGGAGCATCAAGGTGGTTTCAACCAATAAACAAAAGGAGAGGGCTGGGGACGGAGAAATGACCTTGGAAGGGCCTGGGAGGATGATCTTGGAACTGGGTGAATGTTGGGCCTGGGACTTCGGGGTACTTGAATTGACCATCTCACAGCCATCTCGCTCTTGACTCTTCATTGTCCCTCCTTCCCCCAAACTCGAATTTTTTGTCACTGAGAGGGCCCCCCTCTCCCCCCAGGTCTCCAAGCCCACAACCTTGGTGTTTTATGCACCCCCTCAGAGGCAGCCTGCTGCCAAATCTTGTTACTTTTACCATCCCAGAGTCACTAATCACTCGGGTCCCTTCTCACACAGCCCACCTCCTTGGCTCGGCCCTTTATTGCCTCACGCCTCTAGTATATCGACAGTCTTCGGGGGACTATTTTCACTCAGTTGTCAAAGGGATTTCTCTAAAGCCCTGCCTTGCTCCTCTCTCTGCCCCAACCCCCATTTTTCCTCAAGCTGCTTCGTGGTTCCCCATCCCCTTCTGCATCAAATCCCAAGCCCTGTGTCTGTTAAAGCTCTTCGCAGGCCGGGGTGCCTCCTCCCTCTTCCGGACTCTCATCCCTTCCTGTCCTCCACACACCCTCTGAGCCCCAGTCTGGCCCTTGGTGGTGGTTCTCACGAGTGCCCCCATTGTCCCACATTCCGGATTCTCACGGGCCATCTCTCAGGCCTGGGATTCTCTCTTCCGAGCTTCCCTCCTACTCTGCCCCCCCCCCCCCAGGGCCTTCTCTCTGCCATGACTGCCATATACTCCCTAGATCGGTCTTGTTTCTTCTGTGTCCTGCCCCATTAGAGGATAAGACCCTCGAGGAGAGTTATCGCCTTCGCCTTTCCTCCTATCTCTGGCACATAACAAGTGCTTGGTGCTTGTGGACTGGCTGCCCTTGCCTCTTCTCCACTGCTCAAGGACAGGAGGTTTGGGCCCAGCCCATGGGCCTCCCTTGGAGGCTGTGTTGGAAAGCAGCCTGGGCAGTGCTAGAGAAGATGATCCAAGAAGAGCAATTGAAAGAGAATGGGACACCTTGGACCCCCAGTTCCCCCATGGCCTGGATATTGACCCTTCGGGAAGCCAGGAGTGGAATTGCAGCTGGAGGGAATGTGCACCCATGGGAGGTTTTGGCCCAAACAGCTGACTTGTCCCTGTTCCCGCTGAGACTGAGGCACGCCTGGGTTCAGGCTGCCTGGGTTTGGGATCACACGGCAGCTAAATGGGCGACTGAATATCTTTATTATAGTTATTCTGTATAATGTAAACTAACACATGCTCTGCTCAATGCTTTTTTCTCTTCCACGGTGTCTCCCTTTCGCTCTGATTTTTCTCTCTCAACATGATTCATGAAGCAATGCGGATTAAAAATAAACTTTAAAAATTATCCTGTACAGATAGACATATGCGAACGTATCAGGAGTCGGGAAGACTCAGATCCTTGAGTTCAAATCTCAGTTCCTTAACTTAGCGGTTGCGTGACCTTGGACCTCTGTTCTCTTCAAAATAAAGTGATTGAACTAGATCAGAAGTTCTTAAGCTTTTTTTGTGTGTGTGTCCTGGCCCCCTCGGACAGTCTGCTGAAGTCTGTGGATCCTGAATGATGTTTTAAAATGCATTAAAGGAAAAGAAACAGGATTAGTGAAAATAAAGAAGTCCTATTTTCTCTATCCGGGTTCCTGGACCCTCAGAAATCTGTCCATGGAACTTCTGGACTAGGTGATCTGCAGGACCTCCTCTAGCTCCATATTTTCTGATCTCAAATCTTTTAAATCTCCCTGAGACTTAGTTTCCCCTCTCTGTAAAATGAGGAATTTGGAGCCAAAGGGACTCCCAGCCCACTGCCAACCTGGGCTCCCCATGAACTTGGGGGGCTTTCAGGGAGCTGGACACAGACATGTCTTGCAGAGACAGCTGTCCCAGTGAACAAAGGCGTTCCTTTCTTCTTTTCCCCTCCCCCCTTTCTGTTCCTTCTCTTTTCCCATCTCTTGTCTTTTCCCCTCCTCCATCTCCTCCTCCCCTCCCCCTCTCTGCTCCTTCTCTTTCCCCATCTCATGTCTTCTCCCCTCCTCCATCTCCTTCTCCTCCTCCTCCTCCCCCCTTCTCCCCTTCACCCCAGGGTATCGGAGGCGCCACATGTTAACGGGAAGGCCGCTCTACATTCATAAACTTCAGTCATTGCTAACGTTTACAGTAGGTCACTTATTAGCAAAGCCGTGGCCGAGGAGCCTTTGCCAGGGTAATGGGATCCAGCTGCTGCTGCTGCTCGGCCGCACACTCAGGGCCTGAGGGGAGCTGGAGCATCTCGGGCCTCCCCTCCGTGTTGCTGACGTCAGCAGCAGCTGGAGCTGGGAGGCACTGCCCGAGCCCTGCTCCCAGCTCAATGTCAAAGCCAGCAGTTTTTCCTCCACCCCCAGCTCTGCCCAGAGCCCTTCCTGGAGGAGCCCAGGACCCACTCTCCCCAAAATCTCTCCTGCGGGAGGCCAGGACCCATTCCCCTCAAAATATCTCCTGCAGGAGCCCAGGACCCATTCCCCTCAAAATCTCTCCTGCGGGAGGCCAGGACCCATTCCCCTCAAAATATCTCCTGCAGGAGCCCAGGACCCATTCCCCTCAAAATCTCTCCTGCGGGAGGCCAGGACCCACTCTCCCCCCAAAAAATCTCTCCTGCAGGAGCCCAGGACCCATTCCCCTCAAAATCTCTCCTGCAGGAGCCCAGGACCCACTCTCCCCCCAAAAAATCTCTCCTGCAGGAGCCTAGGACCCATTCCCCTCAAAATCTCTCCTGCAGGAGCCCAGGACCCATTCCCCTCAAAATCTCTCCTGCAGGAGCCCAGGACCCACTTCCCCCACAAAAAAATCTCTCCTGCAGGAGCCTAGAACCCACCCCCAAGTACGCAGAGCCCTTCCTGGAAGACACCAGGACCCCACTCCCAAATCTCTTTTGCAGGAACCCAGGACACCACTCTTAGCCCCATCCCACCCAGAGCCTTTCCTGGAGGAGCCCAGGATAACCCCAGAATCTATTCTGCAGTAATCCAAGATCCTACTCCTCCCCAACCCAGAGCCTTTCCTGGAGAAACACAGGACCCTCCAGTCCCACCCCATCTAAAGAAGCCCAAGACCCCTCCCACAACTTCTAGAGGAGCCCATGACTCCCCTCTCCATAGTTTTTTGGGAGAAGCCCAGGACACTTCCTGCTCTTCCTCCCCCATCTCTCCCAGAGGAGCTGAGGACCACTCCCCCCCCACAACCACCTTTAGCTGTCCCTGACTTGAAGAAGTCCAACAGGGGCAGAAACACCTGAATCTCTGTTTTGAATCTAGAGCTTCAAGAACATGTGGTCAGTCTCTTATGGAATGAAAGAGAAAGATAAATTCAAATCCTGATTCAGATGCTTACCAACCATGTAACCCTGAGCAGATGACCTCACCTCTTTGAGCCTCAGCTTCCCCATCTGGGGGGCAGACTTGAGGACTTCTAAAGATCTTTTCCAGCTCTAAATCTGTGTCCCCATGAACAAGCATCTGCGGAGTATCTGGTACCATATGAACCTTTGTATCAGAACAAGTTCATTAAAACACCATCGAGAGTTCTTAAAGACAATCCACTTTGCTCCTTTTCTCCTCTGTGCTGGCTTAAGGTACATGTACTGAAGGATAAGCTCTGTCAATTCTCCATCCAGCTGCATATTACAGCCTGGACAAAGAGTCCAGCTAAATGAAAGGCTAATTTTTATTGAAGTAACAGGTACCCTTTCCCACCCAACACAAGTGGTCTCAAAGACTTATACTACTTTCACATGATGAATTACAAAGTTGATTTGAAACTGTGCTCCATCCTGCTTGTTTTTGGTGCTCAAATGATTGGACACAGACCGGGAACATGGTCTCACAGTCTGGGGAAGGTGGTTGCAGATTCTGGAACAATTTTCTGGCCCAGTTGAATAGCCAGCTGTGCTCCTGGCTCAGAGCAAATTGTACTGGGCCTTCCACCCCAAGAATTCCCAGGTGGCCACACTAAAGTTGTTCTGGTCATATTTCACTTATCAGGGAGGGGAGGGGACGGGCCCTCAACATGTGACGCTATTGCTAATGGAGGAATCCCCTTACTGGACACCGTGGAAGGTTTGACCTTAGAATTCAGAGAGCTTATTGTGATTGCCAATTAGATCCAGGAACTCAGACAAGGGCAGGGCCAGTCAGAGACAGGTCCTGTGTTTTCTGGATGATGAGTCACTTGTGGATTGAAAAGATGCAGATGGAGTGGACCAAGAGCCCAATAGGCTCCCCAAAGGAATAATTTCAAGAGGAATCTGCCCTATTCTCGGCTGTCCTAATTAAGCAGAATCTTTGCACTAAGGTCTGGGTTTAGTCCTGTCCTTCTAGGTGTTGCATCTCATACTTCTTTCTGATTGCCATGATTCCTCATGCCTTGGCCAAAGGAGATCACGTCCCCAGCTAGGTCTAATTGCACTTGACCTCCCCAGACTAGACCAGGGGGCAAAGAGTGATCCCATACCATATCATACCATAGACAGAGGGCCAGCTGCCCAGCTCAGAGGTAAGGGAGAGCTCATGGACACTGGGCTCAGCCATGGTATCATCTTTCTCTGATTCCTTATCCCAGAGGATTGAGGTGCTGACATTTGCCCTTTCCCAGAAGGCTCAAGCTCACCAATCATCGAATCTCCTAAGTATTAGAACTAGTGAACCTGGGAACTTTTAGTCTCAGGGTTTAATCTGATAATAAAAAGGACTTTAGCTGATAAGTCATCCTGCTGACCCCACAAGTGTCCCATAGCCATGGAGATCCCAATATCTAAGAAAGGGAAGGACATCAGCAACCATCTAGTTCAACCCACATCTGAAAAACTCAGGTCCCATCCTCCAGGACTCCATCCACTTTAGAATTTTTGGCCATTGGCACCCACCTATCCTTTTTCTTTGAAATCTGTCCTCCACAAATCCCAAGTACGTTTCTGATTGATCTGAACTTTCCCCTTTTACCTCTCCCAAATGTTAATGGCTATTCTCCCCAAGATTCACATTATTTCTACTTATTGCTTCATCTGTCTTTTAGAGAATTATCATCAAGCCCAGCATTTATCAATCACCCTGCTGTTAGCAAAGAGCCAACCCCAATGTTAATCTGGGTCGTTGGAGTCAATCATCAGTATCCAGGTAGATGGACACCGAGAAGCCATAACTCTTTGATCTGTTTCCTGCGGCTTCTGACAGTCCTTGGAACATTACGCCTGGCACTGAGTGCCCTTAGAGAACTGCCTTTGGTGATTTAAGGGAAGTGCCATGTGGTGGGCAACCACAATCCTTCAATGGCCTGCTCCCCCAGTTATGGGCTTCCCCAGTTACTACTAGGATTTCAAAAAGCTGCTTTGAGCTCTCAACAGTGACAAACTTGTGGCTGGAGGCTCCATCCTAAGAGGATCCTCCCTGGATCATCTGCAGATCTTGAAGGAATTCTCGGGCCTCCACAAGAGCATCATTGCTCTCTTTGAATCACAGAATCCCAAGAGTCAGAAGGAAGCCCAGGAATCTCCCAGTGTGCCCTGGGAGCAGTTAGTTCAGACCATGCTATAATAATAGAGCCCTTAATATTATTACCATCTCCATCTACTAATCCCTGTTATTGCTTCCAGAACTTCAGAGCCAAATAGGGCACACAAGGATTCCACTCTTCTGACCTGAGCACGTTGTATGATATGATTAAGGTATCCACTCTTGAGAACAACACAAACTCACTGAGAATGCGTGGGATGGGAGACATGATTGAAGTATGGCTAGGGATGGTTATTCAAAAGAAACAATAAAAAAACAGGGAAATTTCATTTATACTATGACTATAGACATGTGAGGGAGCTCAAGAAAGCGAAGGATGAGGAGGGAGAAGTAAAAATGTCTCCTCCTCCTCCTCCTCCTCTTCCTCCTCCTTCTTCTCCTCCTCCTCCTTCTCTCCTCTTCCCCATCCAAAGGAAGCAGAAGAGAAAGTACATTGAAACTTGGCACGGCATCATAATAGGATATTTACTGTCCACTCCAACCACCCAGACTTCTGTTGGGGTCTAACAGCCGAGTGACTGATAAATGCTGGACTTAATGAGAATTTTCTTCAAAAGGTAGATGAAGCAATAAGTAGGAATGAGGTGAATTTTGGGAGAATGGCCATTAGCATTTGGGAGATATAAAAGGGGAGAGATCGGAACAGTCAGAAACACACTCAGAGAAGGACGGGTGGGATCCAATGGCCAAAAAGTCTCCAGGGCAGTCGTTTCAAGGAGGATTTGGATAAAACAGCCATGATGCTGATGAGGAAGGAAAGGGGGAGACCGAGGGATTCCCAACTCGGATTTGAAAAACCTAATGTAGGGCAGACAGGAACCAAGGCAGGCAATAGAGAATAATTGTCCTTGGAAGAACAAGGGCCAAAATGCCCAAGAGCTTATCCTGGTGATGGATGAAAAACAGGAAGAAGAGGGCTTAACCAGAGAAGGAGCCAAGTATGCAGAAGGGATTGGCCAAGAGCAGAAACACTGAATTCCTATCTTCTATTATTTCTGCCAAAGATTATGATTTTTAACTGGGAATATAAAACTTGTTCGTGGCATCAAACTCGGGGCACACAAGTGTGTAAAGGAGGATTGGAAACCAGGTCTGGAACCCTATTCACTGCACCCCACTACTTTTGTCTATCCTTGTCCCAGTTTGGTTGTTGTCAGGACAAGATGAGATCCCTTCCAATTCTGAGATTCTGTTCTTCGTCACAACAGAAATGTAGCCCCCTGCTTGGGGCCGTGAGGTGGCTCAGTAAACAGGGCTGGGCATGGAGACCAAGTTCAAATCCAGACACTTGGTAGCCATGTGACCTTGGATAAATCATGTAAACTTTGTCCTATATTGCCCAAAGGCAGTGTGGTACCATGGGAAGAAAATTGGATTGGAAGGTGGGGGACATGCATTTGACCGTGGCTGTTTCTCACTAGCTCTGTAACTTAGGGCACTTTCCTTCTTGGGGTGTCAATGAGGGGGTTGGCCTAGAGACCCCCCCCTCCCATCTGGTGCTAAATCTGTAACATGTGATTCCTGCTTAGGCACTCCTCTCTATTCCATAACAATCGGGACAGATGGGGACATGGAGATGACCAACCCCAAGCTGATCAGCAATTCTGCCGTCCCATTGTTTCTCGTAAGGAATAGTGGCTCATGATGCTTGCTCCTGATGGATTCTGTTTGAATAATTTTAGTGACAATTGATGGTCTGAGCAAGATGTCCTAGTGGGGTGTGTGTGTGTGTGTGTGTGTGTGTGTGTGTGTGTGTGCGATTATTCTATATTTTCTCTTGTTTTTCCCCCTGCCTCATGCTACTTAGAAGATGCTCCAAAGGCTCTAGAGCTTGACCAAATGGTCCATAAGCCCGGCATTGACCACCATCGCTTCACCATCGCTACCACAGTGACTTCTTGCACATCAGCAATGATGACCCTCAAACAAGAACCTTTCCTGGAGCCTGATGGACCCAGACATTGGGCCTTTCCCAATCCTGTTGGGTTCTGATAAAATATGTCCCCAAGACCATGAAGATTTATGTGATCGAAGCACTTTTTCAAGAGGCCCACAATTCCACTCCCAGGCTTCATTGTTTCCTCCAATTGTTATCAGAGGTCACGAGGTGTTTGTCAAGTCTCCTGGCCATGGAGAGGGCAACTCTAACTTGTCGTGGACCAGAGACACCACAGGGTCATCCCTGGGGGAGAACCCATGAAGTCCCTCCATGATCCTGAGGTAAATATATACTTTGCCTCTGGTGCCTTTGGAGCTCTCGTGGAACGGAGGCTGGAGTCCAATAAACACATCCAAGGAATTGTTTTTGTTGTTGAGTCCTTTCAGTTGTGACCCACTCTTCCTGACCTCAGTTGAGGCTTTCTTGGTAAAGATTCTGGAGCCGTTGGCCGTTTCTTTCTCGAGTTCATTTTACAAATGAGGAACTGAGTCAAACAGGTGGAAGTGCTTGCCTGGGGCCACACAGCAAATAAATGTCTGAGGCTGGATTTGAACCCATGAAGATGAGTCAACCCCAGTACACTGTCCATTATAGCGCCCCCCAGCTGCCCCAGAGAATAGCTAGCAGGGCAAACTGAATAAAATGGGATACCCATAAGACTGTAAGGGGAGACGGGAGCCAGAACTTAGAGCACTTTAAATCTTATTCTCTGACTTTGATTTTTGGCCTAAAGGTAATGGGGAATCATGGACTATTTTTGAGGGACAGGAATTAGAGAATTTTTAGGAATTAGAATATTTTAGATTATTTAGGAATACCTCTTTAGCATCAGGGTAGAGTCTGAACTTGAGAGAACTAGTGAGCACATGGGACAAGCTCTAGGGGCGAGGTGGGGAAGGTTTGACTTGGCGAGAAGCGAATGAGGCAGTCTGGAATAATGGGTGCCATGCTGGATGTGGAGTTGGGTTCCGTTCCTAGCTGTACGACCAGACAATATTTCTTGGAATCTCAGTTTCTTCGTCTGTAAAATAGGGACACAAATATCTGAAGAAACTCCCTCTCAGAGTTATTGTCAAGCATGGGGGCCTTTGAAAACTTAGAGCATCCTGGAAATGTTATTGATGCTGATGCTGATGCTGTAGGACTCTCCTCAGGATGGCTTTGCATGGGGGCAGCCGAAGCATTAGTGACATTGGGAAAGGGGGGCATGGGAATGGGGAATGAAGAGGCTCTGCCTTCTTCCTTGGGAATCCTCGCCCTCTAGCTGTAGAGGACCAGTCAATGCTATGAGCGTGCCGGGCTCGAAAAGGCCCAATGTCGGGGTTCTCCGAGTTCTGAGAAAGATGCCCCAGCTACATTTCAAGAGACCCACGGGTGGGAAACTGTTCCCACCTCAGGAGAATGTCATCTCTTTTCCCGGGGCTGGGATAGAGTCAGGGAAAGGGGCTGAGCTCCCAGAGCTCTGGAGAAGTGAAGCATGAGGTTTTAGGGATCAAATCCCTTCCCCTCCGGCCTCCAGCCCTTTTTGCCTCCTGAGTTTAGAAAAACTCAGCATTCAATGGGACAACAACTGTGACCTTTCCAAAGTTGACTTAACCTCAGATACAGCAATCTAGAGCTGTGAAATCTATTTGGAAGTTTCACACAATTTCCCCCCTCCCACTCCACCCCCATATAGCCATTTCTTTTTTTTTTTCTTGTGCTCTTAAGGCATGAAATGGAGCAGAAACTCAGTGGCCCCCTCTTTGTCATTGAGGGGGTTGCTGCTAATCAGCCCTCCGCATTGTGTGTGCTTATTGATGTTTTTTGGTGTGTGTCTTTTCTAGCCTACTTATCTGTCTACATGGCCCATCCCCCTGGAGATCCGGAGCACTGTAAGGGAGACTCTATTTTTTTTGTCTTTATATCACAAGAAGTGGCACATAGTAGGTACTTCACAAATTCTGGACTGATTGGAGCAATGTGGAAGGTTTTTTCAAAGGCCCGAAGGGCTGTCATATGGAAGAAGGTTGCACTTTGCTCCACATGGCCCTGGAGGGCAGAACCAGGGCCAGGGGGGCCATTTAGGTTGAATATTGGGAAGAGCTTCTCATCAGTTAGAGTCATCCCCAGATGGAGGGCAGTGGGCATCATGGGGGCAGGTTTGGTTGTGTGCAGATTGGGCTACAAGTCCTGTGGAAACCCTTTCAACTTTGGGATTCTGAGGTTCGGCTGCAGCTTGGGGTTTTCTGGACCCTAGAAGGGATGGGCCACAAGGTAGGGACAAGATTGCAAACTTAGCTAAGGATGGTGGAAAAGTGGCTCACTTCTCTTGGTTCTTGGATGGGCCAGAGACTCTTGGTCAGGAGCAGGTTCACAAGGAAACACAAATTCAGAATTAGTCCCGGTGAGAGCAGGAATGGAGGCAAAGCGTGTGAATGCCAGAATCCCAAAGTTGGAAGGGCCCCCGTGGCCATCAAAAGCCCACACCTGAACAAGAACTTCCTCTATTCCATACCTGCCTAAAGACCTCCAAAGAGAGGTACCCAAGACTTCTGGAGGCTATTCCTTCCACTTAGAGACAGCTTCCTTTTGTTGGGCACTTTCTCCTTATATCAAAATTAAATCTGCAATTTTGCAGGATCATAATTAAGAGTTAGAAGGGCCTTTAGAGACTATCTGGCCCAATTCCCTGATTTTATAGATGGGAAACCAAGGCCAGAGAGCCTCTTCCACGTGTCTAAGGTCAGAAAGGATGTGAGTGTGAAGTTGAGCCCAGATTCTCCAACTCAGAATCCACCACTTCTTCCCCTGCCTCATGCTGTCTTCATGCAGGGCTTCTGGTTTTCCCCTTTAGGACCAGATGGAATAAGTCTAATTATCCTTCCTCAAGACAGGCCTTGAGACTCTTGAGCAGATCTCTCAGGAGCCCCTTGGGTCTTCTCTATTTCAGATTAAACAAGCCCAGTTCCTTTAAAGAATTGTCCTGATCTTCAGGTCCATCATATTTTGTTCCCCCTTTCCTGCGTCTTCTCTAAGTGATCAATATTCTCTCTAAAATGCGGTGCCAGCAATTGAGCTTGTTGCTTCAGTCATGTCCTATTCGGTGCTCCCCTGCTTAACCGGATTTGGGCTTTCAGGTGGGGTAAAGCGAGGCTGGATGCTTTCCATAGCTCCACAGCCTCCCCCAGAGATTTGGCCTGGCACCTCCTCTTGGGGATCCTTCCATCAATAAGCATCTGTGAAGTGCCTACTATGTGCTAAATGGCAGGAATGTGGCAGGATTGGCTCCAAGAGGCAAACTTTCCAGGAGTGGAAGGATTTTCTTTTCCTTTTCAAAAATTGGAGCGGCACCTAGAAAAATTCTCAAGTGAGGAAAGCTTTCCTTGGGTCCTTTCCATCTCTTTGCAATCCCTGGGCTTCCCAGGCCTTTTCATCCCCTCTTCTTGCATTCTCTCTGGTATTCCCTTCCTGCGTTCGTCAAACTCTAGTGTCACGAGATTGTAAGGTTTTTGCGGCTGTGAACCGGGAACTGTCCCTGAAATAATGATTCTTTGGAGATGACTCCCCAGATGGAGACACCTGGCCACTGGGAGACCTGGATCCCTCTTCCAAGTGCCTATTAAACGTCCACTTCGTGTGCACAAGGAAGGCACTGAGCCAAGCACTTTACAACTATTATCTCTGGACATTAATGTGCTGTTGGTGGAGTTATGGACTGGTCCAACTATTCTGTGGAGCAATTTGGAACTATGCCCAAAGGGCTATAAAACCACACATGCCCTTTGACCCAGCAGTACCCCCACTAAGTCTCCAAACAAAAGGGAAAAGGACAAAAATATTTAAAGCATTTTTTTCCTAAAGGCAAAGAATTGGAAAATGAGGGGATATCCATCAACAGGGGAATGGCTGAATAAATTGGGGGATGTGATTATGCTGGAATATTCTTGTTCTGTAAGAATTGCTGAGCCATAAAAAAGCAAAATTGCCCAGGAAAAGGTAAAAATGACAATCATGTCACACAAATGAGGTGCAGAGGAAGAATAGGCACAGAGGTATTAGAGGGGAGGAGGGCTCGGAGTTCTGAAAACTTACATCCGGAATGGGTTAATTAGGGAACACCACATATGTACCAGGAAGGGTATGGCACTCTCCAAAATCTTAAATAAAGGGGAGGAGTGGGTAGAGGGGGAAGCAAAGGGCAAGGGGAGAAGACAAGGGAGGGATCCATGGGTGGGGGGAGGTTAAGTAATAGCAAGGCAAATGAAGGAGCAGGATGGAAGCAGAAGAGTTAGTAGAGATAGGAAAGAACAAGATATATAAGAGCACTACAACGATTATCAGGAGCAGGATGGATTAAAAAAAGTGGGGCTAGTAATCACTGATCTTAGACAAAGTCAGACTTAAAGATTCAATCAAGAGAGAAATCTATATTGTATGTGTCAGCCATACTATTTTAGATGCATGTATCATATGGGTAAATGTGTGTGGAAATATATATGGCTAAGTGTATGCAGATATGTATGCATGTTGCTCTATGTATGTATGTATATGTGTGTAAGTCTGTATATAGGTGTGAATTTATATATATATATGTGTGTGTGTATTTATATATATGTATGTGTGTATTTATATATTTGTGTATGTATATATATGTGTGTGTATATGTATGTGTATATATATATCTACATATATATATATATAAGTAGATATATATATATATATGTAGATATATATATATATATTTTTTTGTGCTTAACTATATCCTGCTTGCTCCCAAACAAGCTATAGTTAAGCACAAATATTTATAGGTGGAGGGGAAGAAAAGGGAAAAAAAGAATAAAGTAAAAAAAGTGCACAGCACAGGACAAAAGAACAACCTACAAGGAAGCAAATAAAAGATGGACACTATGAATAAAATTTCTCCTACTATTCTGTATCCTTTCTTGAACTGGTAATATTTTTATAGATTTTGAATCTTCCTTGATGTTCCACATGGTACATGACAATGCTCTTTTATTTTACTTTTCTGTTTTTCATAAAATAAATAACTTTGAAAAATGAAATGTTGAGCAGGATGTTCTCAGAAAAGCTTTGAAAGATTTTCATGAACAGATGCAAAGAAAAAATACTGTTTACAAGTAATGGCAATATTATAGGATGATGAACTGTGAATGGTTCCGCTATTCTCAGCAACACAATGATCCCAGACAACTCTGAAGGACTTAAGATATTATCCAGTCACAGAAAAAGGACTGATGGCATCTCAGTACAGACTGAAGCTCACTTTTTAAACTTTATTTTTCTTTGTCTATGTTTTCAATCACAACATAACTATTATGGAAATGTTTTACATGACCACACATTTGTAACCCATATCAA
This sequence comes from Sminthopsis crassicaudata, assembly GCF_048593235.1. NCBI lineage: Eukaryota > Metazoa > Chordata > Mammalia > Dasyuromorphia > Dasyuridae > Sminthopsis > Sminthopsis crassicaudata. The sequence continues at coordinate 9,518,779 of NC_133619.1, forward strand.
ATTACTTGCCTTCTCAATGAAGGGGTTGAGGATTGATGGAGGGAAAGATTTTGGAACTCAAAATTCTAAAAATGAATGTTAAAAATTGGTTTTACATGTCACTGGGGAAAATAAAATACTAAATACATTCAATTTTATAAAAGAAAAAACCAAATATTATCTCATTTGATCCTTACACAAACCTGAGTGGTAAATAGGATTAGGTCCATTCTATGGATGATGAACGTGAGGCAGACAGCATCGAAATGATGTACCTAGGGTCACTCTTGACATTACTTATGTCTCTCAGTTTCCTCTTCTATTAGTGAAGGAATTGGGACTCCATGACTACCTTCCTTCCTTTTAAAGTCTATGATTCTATAATCCCTTGTATTTACTCATCAATTTATAAGTTGTTCCCCTTCCCAGGCCCTTGAAGAGATAGGAACCATCTTGTTCTGTCCTGGTGCCCGAGAGCCAGCCTGGCACAGAGCCTGGTACACAGAGAAGAATAGGAGGTGGACCTGCCATATCTTGGCGTGGAGAATGGCCAGGGGGAGAATTCCCTCCCTAATACAGGCTGGAGACTGTTTTCTGATAATTTTAGAGAGCTGCCTGGGGCACCCAGGAGTCTAAACAATGGGACGATGGGCACACCATCAGGACGGCTGAAACAGAATTGAGCCCTTCCTGCCTTCCCAGCAATACTGCTTCTGGCACCGAGTAGGTGCTTTGTGACTTCTTGGGGGAGGATTAGATTGAATTCCTGAACAAGGATTAAGCCCTCCCTAGCTCCATATTCCTTAGAGCAGAAATCTCTGTCCAGCAAAGCCTCCCTCTCAGCTCGTTACCTTCTACAGGAAAAAAACACCATGATGTTTTGCTCCATGTTGCTCGTTGTCGAGTGCTGACCACTGGGACTGGGGCACGCTCTTGCTTGTGACAGCAGAAAAGAGCTTGCAGAGATGCCAATTTTTAGGGTCTCTGGGGCCCTGAGCTGTCGGCAGCCAAGAGTCCGATTCCCAGAAACCCCACGCTATGAAGGGAAGAGCGGCCCAAGCCAGAAGGCTGGCTGCCAGCTCCTGGCTCTGGGCTCAGGACTTGGGGCTCAGGGGCCAGTTCTGGCAAAGTCCCGACCCACTGCTGGTCAGCCCCAGTGACCCCGAGCCTTCTCAAACTATGGGGAGCCAGAGCTCCGTTCCAGGGCAGTGCTGGGCTGGGGGCTGCTAAAGGGGCTGCTGCCCCACGGGGAGGGACCCCGAGCTTCCCAGCAGTCCATGAACTCAAGGCTAGTTCCAAGATGTGAACAACTTTGTCATGTAGCATTAGGGGAGAAGCCTCGAGTAAAAGAAAAGATTGGTGAATTATTCGGTTCTGTTCACACCACTTAACCCATCCATCAACAAACTGGGTGACCCAGTGGATGGAGGGTTAGAGTTGGAGCCAGGAAAGTTGGATTTTAAATCCTGTTTCAGACTCTTTCTGACCAGGTGATCCTGGGCAGGTCATTTCATCTCCGTGCCTCAGTTTCCTCATGTGTAATTCAGCACGTGTCTCAGGAAGTTGTTGTGAGAATCAAATGAGAGAAAGTGTATAAAGTACTCCGTAAACCTTAAAGTGGGGACAGCGAGGTGGGGCAGTGGATAAAGGCCTGGACTTGAAGTGGAGAAGATCCAAATTAAAATCTGGTCTTGGATACTTACTGGTTGTGAGACCCTGAACAAATCACTTAACCCCGTTAGCTTGTTTACTCATCTACCAAATGAGCCGGAGAAAGAAATGGCAAACCACTGCAGTATTTCTGCCAAGAAGACCCTAAATGGGGTCACCAAGAGTCGGACACAACTGAAAAATGACCGAATGACAATCTCGGACCGTCACTGTGCTCAGCACGGGGATATGAACACAAAAACAAAGTTGCCTGAAGGCGCTTACGTTCCTGTGGGGAATACATCATGCACAGAAATCAGTAAAGATGAACCCTCATTTACAGAGGGCTGGAGTCCTAGCAACTTGAGGGGTCAAAGGGGAGATCAGGAAAGGCATAAAGTGAGCTCCTGCTTCCCCAAGGCCCCCGACTGCACGTGGCTTCAATTCTAGACTCTTAGGTCTGATATTCTGAGCCTTCCGGACTATGGAAGCGATCTGTCTCTACTTAGATCCTGGGACTGGGGGCAATCGAATCAGATTCTGACTTCCCCACAGATGAAATTTTCATAAAATGTCAGAGCATCGTAAGTTTAGAACCGGACAAGATCTTAGAGATCACCGAGTCTCACCTACTCATTTTACAGATGAGGAAACTGAGGTCCAGGGAAATTAACTGACTTATCGGGAGTCACATAGCTAGTGAATATCCGAACCAGCTCGTCTGTCCAACATAGGTCTTCCCGAGTCAAATCCTGTCCATCGACTACTCGTGACTCCGGGCAAGTCGAAGATTTCCAAGCTTGCTCAAAAGGAGAGCTGTGTATAAATGGAAGTTGTGGGTCCCCCCTCCTGGAAGGCCTTCAAATCAAAGCTAAATCAAAGCCTTGAGGAGATGCCTTCAAAGGTAATGTGGAACATGTGGCCTTGGGAGCTTCCTTGGCATACACACATACATATATATCCCCCGTATTTGTGCCTGTATATGTATGCACATACACATATATATTCTGCCCTATGACCTCAAACGCTTAATCATGTGACCTTCAGCTTTCCTTATACAGAGATCAGTGGGGCATCCTTATGGTCCCATGGAGATGGGCCCCAGAGAGGCAACTGCCCTCCCCGGGCTGCCCCTACATTCACCTCCTAGCACAGTTTTTCCCCACAGAAAAAGGCATCTTAGTAAAGCTGCATTAGTCAATCAACATTTATTAAGTGCCTACTGTGTACAAGGAATGAATGCTCCATGCTAGGGAGCTTACACATTTTGGGGGGAGGCCAGCACCCAACGTGTAATACCTACCCACCGAAGCAGTCACAGAGCCAAGATGGTGGGATTTCGTGGAGAGTGCCGGGCCCCGGACAAGCCCCAGGTGGCGACATCTGAGCCCCGCCCCCCCACGTTCCCTCTTCAGGGGTTCGCCGGGGATTCGGGCCTCCCAGATCCCCTCGGATTGTGTGTGATTTATTGCCTTCTCTCCTGACAGATTCCCGGGATCCCACTGCCCCCTTGTGGACATTCGAAAGCGACAATGCCCATTTGTGGTCTGCTGACTTCAGTCGGTCCATCTGCCTGCTTCCATCAGCCTTTCCATTTCTTTCCACAGATTTTCCTGGAGGCGGCCATCCGGGAAACACGCCTAAGCTCGCATCCAAGCGCAGATTCAGAAAACGTCGCTCAGTTTCCCCCGTCGCCTTTCTCCAAACCCCGGATGTGCCCGTGGGGCCCGTCTGGCAGCTTTGCCATCTCCCGGGGGTGGCAGGGACCTACCCAGCCAAATCCCCTCTCTCCACCACTTGGCACGTGGGCATCTAGCTTGCAGGTGAAGGCCTCCCAGAGGCCTTTATGGCCAGCTCTGCTTGGGAGCAAGCGTTTCCTTACTCTGCATCCATACCCCCCTCAGAAATCTGCCCTTTGCCCCCGGAGTAATGTGGCCCTTTGAGAACAATCAGCACAATACTTGAAGAAAACGGGGGTGGGTCCAGCTCCATCAGCACCGGCCCCCCTAAATCCCTCTCCCCCTCCATACGATCTGCTCGTCATTCATTGGGATATATGTGTGGCCCAGACATCCCCCGTTAGGTAGGTACCCCAAGGAGATCAGTGACCAAGACTCCGTTTATACCAAAATATCGATAGTGGCCATTTCTGTGGCAGAACGATGTAGAAATGAGCTCCGTGGCCATCCAGTGGCTATGAGGGATTACACTGTAAGCAATCATGAATGCAGGGAGCCAAGGCAAGGCTTGCACCAAGACTCACAGAACAAAGTCAGCAGCCGTGAAAATGGAAAGAGCCACTAAGTGAAGTCCGAAGTCTCCCCGAGTCTCAGGTCAGAGGCGGCGGCTGCCACACGGAGCTGGGGCCGGGACGTGGCAGCTTCTTCTAGATGTTGGGCAGCTTCCCTGAATTTTGTTTGTTTTTCCTGTTGGACTATTCTTCTTCATAAGAAATGGCTTTCTGTGACAGAGTGCAGGAGGGAGACTTGGGAAATGTAAGAGGGTATCAACAAAAACTTATTTAACGTAATATGCCATGCATAGGGCTGCTTGCTCCGTTCCCCAGGGAAGACTGCTCCTTCTCCACATGAGGGGCTGAGCTGACATTTTGCTTCATCTTTGCCCTCAGGGCTTAGAGCTGGCCATAGTTTGTGGGGGCTTAGAGCTGGGCCTGAAAGGGATCCTTGAGTTGCCTTGGCTGGGACTGGAGTTCAAGGCCAAAGGAAGTCCTCCGAGCTGTACCTCCCTCCCTCCTCCCAGCCCTCGGACAGCTTGGCAGAGGACGTAGCCAGAGAGGACATCCGCCACGCTTGGGTGAGATGGGAATCTGGAAGGACTTTGTGGGTTTGCCGAGGACGGAGGGCATGGGGGGATGTAGTCGACGATGGCTCCGAGGCAGCCGGAGCTGTGGTCACAGGTTGTGTGCCAGAGGACGTGCCCATAAAGCCTTCCCCTAATTAGAACATTGGCTCCACTGGGCTGGCACAGGGCTTGGCAAAGCAGCTCTGGTGTTAATCCTGGAGGAGCCGGGGAGGAAGGGGCGATGGAGAGGAAACAATCTTGAGAGTGGGGGTCGGCCTTGTTTGGCTTGGCTCTGGAGAGCGGGCCCCGGGCAGTGACTTTGGGGAGGTGCAGGAGGCAGATGTGGCTGAATAGCAGAAACAACTTCCTGACAGCTAGAGCTGTCCAAGGCGCGGCGGGCGGCCACCTGAAGCAGCAAGCTCCTTGGCACTGGAGGGCTCTGCCAGGACGAGGTTCGGCCTGGACCTGGCAGCCTCCGGGAATTCCATTAGTCAGGGGCCCCATCCGGCTCTGGGGGCTGGTCTTTGTTCTCACCTATAAAACGGGCTTAATGATACCTGCTCAGCCCCCTGGGTTAGTGGAAGAAAAGGATGAGAGTGGAGAGAGGATGATACATTGGTCCAGACACTGTTATTAAGAAGTTACCTGGGCTGAGGCATCTGGGAGGACACACTTTCAGGCACTCATCAGTCCCATTCCTCCACCCACTCAGTAACTGGCCTTTCCCGAAAGATTTCTACATCCTTGTTAAAAACCAGTAATAATCCCTATCCCAGTAACTCATAGATTTAGACCAAAGTAATGGTGGTGGTGATCACGATCGCTAACATTTCTGTAGCAATAAAAGTCTTTCAAAGCACTTTACACATCTCACAATCACCTTGGGTAGCGGCTGCTGTTATAATTCTCATTTTATATAGGAGGAAATTGAAACTGAGAGAAGTGACTTGTTCAGGGTTATACGGCTAGTATTTGAGAGCAACCAGGTCTTCTGACTTCAATGCTAATTTTTATTTTTTTTGGTGCTGAGGCAATTGGGGTTAAGTGACTTGCCCAGGGTCACACAGCTAGGAAGTGTTAAGTGTCTGAGACCAGATTTGACCTCAGATCCTCCTGACTTCAGGGCTGGTGCTCTATCCACTGTGCCCCCTAGCTGCCCCTCCCCAGAACTTTAGTCCCACCTCATCTAAATGGTATCTCAAATGATGTTCCAGAGACATCAACATGTCTAAAATCAGCCTCCGGCACTTGGGATGAAAAGACCAGAGGTGAACAGGAAATTTCAAACACAGGACGATGCAATCAGGAAAGAGCTATCATAATAAGGGACTAAATAAGGTTTGTCTGTTTCCATTAGCACCTGGGAGGATGATCGTTGTAAGTCATTAGAACTTTTTCATTATGGTGGTAGTTAGGAGAAGTCTATATAGACAGAGGACACAGGTGGGAGCTGAATATGAAGGCATAAAATCTAAAAGATGAAATTCAGGGGTGACAGAGGAATGTGTTGGGAGAAAGGGAAAAGGGAAGTGGAGTGCTATAAATTAGCCACTATGAGAAGAAGCAAGAAAAAGCTTTTACAGGGGAGGGGAAGAAGAAAAAGAGCACAGAATGAGTAAATGAACTGCTCGAATGGGAATTGGCTCAAAGGGGGAATAACATACACACACAATACGGATGTGGAAATCTATCTTACCCTACAGCAGAGGAGGAGGGGACGGATACGGGAAGAAGGGAGGGTGACAGGAGAGAAAACACACTGGGGAAGCAGTGATCAGTAGTGAAACACTTTTGAGGAAGACAGGATGAAATGAGAAAGAATAGAAGAAATGGGAGGGGGAATACAGTTGTAACTGTAAAAGGGATTTTGAAGCAAGTTTCTCTGATAATGCCTCATTTTTCAAACATTAGTCCAATTTATGAAAAAATGAGAGCCATACTCCAGCTGATAAATGATCAAAAGAGGTGATCTATGCCCAAAGGACTAAACTCATGTATATGCTTTGACCTAGGCATGAAGACCAAAGGAGATTTTTTTTTTAAAGGAAAAGGGCCTATATGTACAAAGATATTTATATAATTCTCTTCTCAGGAAATTGGAAACTGAGGGAGTGCCCAACAATTAGGGAATGGCTGCCCTCATTCATCTCTGCTTCCCTAGGATCTGTATATCCCTAAGGAAGTCATAGATGCAGCTGGATTGCTCAGTGGATAGACTCTGGCCTGGACTCAGGGAGACCTGAGTTCAAATGTAGCATCGGATTTTTGCTTGCTGTGTGACTGTGGGGAAGTCGCTTAACTCCAGAAGGAGGAAGTGGTGACTATTTCAATATTTTTGCCAAGAAAAGCCCCCCATGCCGAGGTCTGTGAGGTCACGATGATTGTCCCACAAAGAGCCTTGTGTCTTGGACTTTGCTGGAAGCTGCCTGTGGTCAGCCATGGAGGAGGATACTTGGGTTCTTCCCTGACACTTCCCAAACCTTTTATCATCTGCTGGGGGTGGGGAGGAATATGTCAGAGGTCTTTGTTCGCACCTTCACAGGGACACATCTGAGCCAAGATTCCTCCATTCTGCCGCGTTCCCAGAGGTTCTCGTCTTGGTGGACTGGGTATGAGTTCACCGAAAGGAATGCTGCTTTGAGTGGGACTCTCTGGCCATAAGAATCAAGTCCGGGTGCATTTTTGGGGTAGAGAGTATTCCTTGAAATCACACCAGGAAGCCTGCCTTCAGTGGGCAGTCAAGACGCTCTTTGTTTCCCTTGGAAGGGCTCTCTATGAAATGTTTGTCCAAGGGATGTTCCCATTTGCTCACAGAGAGTGGCTCTCTGGGCGAAGGCAGAGATGATCTGTGATGGAAGCATGGTAGTCTCTGAATCTGGCTGCTGACAATCCCCCATCTTTATTTTTCCTCTCTCCCAAGGCGGACACACCCGAATTCTTACCAGTTTCAGAGTTGTGTAACTCAACAGGCCTTTCCTGTCTTCCCAGGAACTATTTTTAGTCCCACTTCTAGTGCCCATTCAAAGCATCTCAAGGCATTACGGGGTCTGTGGCCAAGTTTGGCCAGGAAGGGTTTGCTTTTTTCTCCCCACAAAGCACTCCCCAAACGGGCACGGCTGGAAGGGGCCCAAAACACAGTTAAGCAACTGTTGGCTCACTGTAAGGAAAACAACTTCTCTCTGCTAGTCCCACACCTGGCCCTTCAGAAGTTGTTCCCGCTGACCCTGCTATTGTGGGTCTAGGAGGAGAGAGGCGATGGTTTTTGCCAGATGATCCATGCACAAAAAGTCTATTATCTCCCTTCTTCTCCTTTCTGCAAAGTCAGGAGGATCATGGATTTGGAAGTGTGATGTACACACTATCAGACAATTGTTTTATCTCCCTTCTTTCTGCAAAGACAGGGGGATCATGGATTCGGAAGTGTGATGTACACACTATCAGACAATTGCTTTCTTTCCTTTCTCTTTTCTGTGAAGGCAAGAGGATCATGGATTCGGAAGTGTGATGTACACACTATCAGACAATTGTTTTATCTCCCTTCTTTCTGCAAAGGCAGGGGGATCATGGATTCGGAAGTGTGATGTACACACTATCAGACAATTGCTTTCTTTCCTTTCTCTTTTCTGTGAAGGCAGGAGGATCATGGATTTGGAAGTGTGATGTACACACTATCAGACAATTGTTTTCTCTCCTTTCTCTTTTCTGTGAAGGCAGGGGGATCATGGATTTGGAACCTGATCATACTATCAGACAATTGTGTTATCTCCCTTCTTTCTGCAAAGATGGGGGGATCATGGATTTGGAAGATGTACACACTATCAGACAACTGAGTTGGTTCTTTTTGCTAAGGTGCTACCCACCCCTTCACTTATTCTCTTCTCTTCTTAGTTCCATGGGATGGAACCCTGGTTGGGATCCTGGTTCTTATATAAAGAAATGAAGGTGATGTTGAAAAGTCCATCGATGGCCACTTTTGAATATATCAGATATATAAAAAGAGAAATATCGTGTTTATCTTTCTTCTACAAAAATAAAACTTTGCTCATATAGGAAGATAAAGTGGATCCAATTGGTTAGTGTTCAAATCGAGGTTCCGACACTTGCTATATAACCACAAGCTAGCCGTCTAGCCCTCTGTGTCCTTGTTTCCTTATCTGAAATGTGGGGATAACAAAGCACAAAGATTTATCCGTGAGGTTCAGATTTTCTACACATCTCATAGATGTGTAAAGAGTTTTGCAGATTTGGGTGCTCAATAAATGCTATTATTTTTAATGAGAGAGTTTGGAACTCTAAGAGGGGTCGAGTTTGTCAGCTTCTCTAAGGTCATTTGCATTCCCGGATTTATTTGTTCACCCAGGAGGCACTGGGCTTCCATGGAGGGCCCTGTGTCCAACAGTTAAGATTCATTTAGTTTTTGAATCCTACTGATTTCCAAATATAAAAGGGGACCAATAAAAGTGAAGAGAAACCATCGAGGCAGAGGATTGGACCCCGATGGGTCTTTCCGGGGTTGAAATCCACAACCTTACAATACTGAATCTAATGATAATTTTGGAAACCTCAGAATGTTTTTTTTTTTTCCTCACCAAGCATTTTGTTTGGGGGGGGGGAGTGGAAGAGACCAAGTGGAGAAGACCAACAGGAGTTACCAAGTGTCCCCGGGCAAGCCAGAAGGCCAGGCCAGTGCCAAGCCATCGAGGGCTCGGGTCATGATGACCCAGGGGTGAGTTGAAGCCTGGCCAGGTGAGCCCAGAGAAGCTCTGACCAGAGCGACCGAGGCGTCCAGTGCTCAGGTGTCTGTGCCGGGGATCCAGTTATGGCAGCTTAATGGTGAGGGACTGCCGGTGGCTTGGGCAGCATTTGGGGGAGGGTGGGTGGAGGTGGTGCTCACAAGGCATGAAGGTGGAAGAAGCCCAGGATTGCTGAGACGGGCAGAGCTGGAAGTTGCACTCTGGGAGCTTAGTCTTTATGGCTGCTCACCCAACTGGAGTCATACGGGCCAGAAAAGCGCTCAGGGCCATGGGGAGCTCCTTTATCCTGGGTTCTTTTGAGAACGAAGGACAATGTTGCGTTACGTTAGAAGGACACTGGCCGTGGAGTTCCCGGATCACCTCTGACAATGATTCCTTCTGTCATTTTGAGCTTGTCATCTCAGTGGACCTCAGTTTCCTCTTCTGTTAAGTGAAGGATGGGGATAAGTGAGCCTGAACTTAGTTCTTTGAGAAACTGATCTGTAGCCTTGGAATCGTTCTCTATTCCTCCTGTCCCTTGGCAACTAGAATCAGTCTTCTGGCAGCATGTCTGCCCTCCGTTCCTTTCTGTCCGCTCAGTGGCCACCACCCGAGAAGTGACCTTCATTAGCCCTCCCCCTCAGTGCTCCCTGGCCTTCTGATGGTGCTCCCTGCCTCCGATCTCTGCCAGTTCCAACCCTGCCCTCCACAGAGCTTCCTTATCGCTATTTTTAAAGCGCGGACCTGACGTACAAGGGCCTTCCACGCCTCCCCATTGCCTCTAGAACACAGGACCAACTCTTCCCCTTGGCACTGACGGTTTGTGACGGTCTCTTTGCAGTCCTCCTCCCATTGTTCCTTGGCTCACTCATTCCAGCCAAATCATCGTCAGCATCACCATCAACAACAAGCTTTATTAAGCACCTACTATATGCTAGTTGGAGACAAAACTGCAGCCTCTGCCCTCACAGACTCCATGATGGCCTGGCACTCATCCCCCACCTCCACCTCTTAGAACTGTGAGCCTTCTTTAAGCTGCGCTTGGGGGCCATCTCCCACCGGCAGCCTTTTGTGACTCCTCATTTGATAGAGTTTTCTCCTTCCCCTGTGTTTACCTATCCAGGTAAAAGCTACATCCCTTCTAGAGGAATCCAAACTTTTCCTTCAGGATTCCTCACAGGCAGGACATTGTGCCGGCCCCTGGGGATACAGAAAGAAAATTAGAAGGGAAAGAACCTTCTTGCTAGGGAAGGGGGTGGGGGGGGCGGGGGGTTAAACAATATTTATACAAGTAATTATAAATCCCAAACAAAGCAGTCAAAAATAGTCTGAAGACAAGAGTGCTCATGCCTGTGGGGATCTGAAAAACTTCCTCTAGGCCACAGATACGGTAAGGGATGGGATGGTTTGGTTTTACCTGCATCTCTCTGGTGTCTAATGCAGAGCTTGGTGTGCAGTAGGCACTTAATGCATGCTTACTGAATGAGAACGAGTCAGATTCCAGAAAAGCCATGATTAATATGGGAAAGAGAATTGGAGGGGGCCATGACACTGACAAAATAACCCTGTGAGGGACCAACAATCACGCTGAGTCCTCAAACCCTGGGCTCTCGGCCCCTTTGAGAAGCCCCCATCACAGGGTGTGGCCTTTGCTCTTTCCTTGCAGAGATGACCAGGATCTCAGATCTCCTCTTCAGGAGCAATAGAGAATTGGGTTTTCCTCATGGCTGCCCAATACCAGCCTTGCCCTATGGTGTGGGGACCCGGGAGCACCCTAAACCCACCCCCTCTCTCCCTTGCCCTCAGCCTGCAGCGCCCGGGCTCACGGCTCCCACCCAGGTCTGATCTCAAGCACTCAGTTCTTAATGTAGCCAATGGGATGAGCCCCGTGGCTCAGGTGGGTGTGTGAGGCTCTCGGGCGAGGAGGGAAAGGAGTCCCGGCGGGAGAGTATAGAGTGTGACCGGAGGCAGAGGAAGCTGAGCTACCCCCAGCCAAAGACCTTCTACAGCTTAATCTCACCTCTCCAGACCGCAGTCTCCCCATTTCAATAATGGTGCATATAGAATGGATGACGGAGATACTGGCAAAGAGCAACTCAGCATGGCACAGGACCACCCAACATGGCACAGAATCACCCAGCATGGTGCAGGACCACCCAGCATGGCACAGAATCACCCAGCATGGCACAGGATCGTCCAACATGGTGCAGGACCACCCAGCATGGCACAGAATCACCCAACATGGCACAGAATCACCCAGCATGGTGCAGGACCATCCAGCATGGCACAGGACCACTCAGCATGGCACAGAACCACCCAACATGGCACAGAATCACCCAGCATGGCACAGAATCACCCAGCATGGTGCAGGACCATCCAGCATGGCACAGGACCCCCAGCATGGCACAGAATCACCCAGCATAACATAGAATCACTCAGTATGGCACTAAGTCACTTAGAATGATGCAGGACCACTTAGTATGGCACTGGACTACCCATCACAGCACAGGACTACCCAGCATGGCACAGGACCCCCCCCAGCATGGCATAGAACCATCCAGCATAACATAGAATCACTCAGTATGGCACTAAGTCACTTAGAATGGTGCAGGACCACCAGCATGGCACAAGACCACCCATCATGGCATAACATCCATCATGGCACAGAATCACCCAGAATGGTACAGTATCACCCAGCATAACACCGAATCATCAGTCATAGTGCAGAACCACCCATCATGACACAGGACCTCCCAGCATGACAGAGACCTGCCCAATATGGCACAGGACTACCCGGCATGTTATAGTATCGCCCGCATCAAATATTATGTTATAGCACGCCCGCATCAAAGACGACAATGTGCTCTATGAACAAAGAAGAATTGCCGAAGCTCAAAGGAAGCAGGAGATGAACAAATTAGAGTCATCACTCCACTCATACGGGCCATTTGTGCCCTTTTTGTAGAACCTTCTGAGCCTGTACTGGTCTGATCAGCCATAGTTGGTCACCTTGTACCTTGTACCCAATAGCGTGATACCATTTTCGTCCTCACTGAGAGTGAAAGCCAACAACCCGTACAGCATGAAATGTGAAGGTTCTTCCTAGCTCTAACATTCTATGATAGTGTCACCTATTTGGTATTAGTCTATCCTTACAGCATCCTTAGGAAAGTGTGTATGAGTGTGTGGGATGTAGGGATAGGGGGTTCAAGGACAGGTAGCTTATTGTACAAAGTACTGAGTCAGGAGTCAGGTAGACCAAGTTCAAATCTAGCCTGACACTCACTAGCCACATGGCCCTTGGCAAGTCACATAACTCTATTTGCCTCAGTTTCCTTATCTGTCAAATGAGATGGAGAAGAACATGACAAACCAGTCCAGTAT